>NC_080640.1:1549190-1601690 GCF_027579445.1 Ammospiza nelsoni
AGCTCTAATTTGTTTTGGGTGGGTAATGTTTCCATACATTACTACTCCATTCATAATCCATTACTTGGATAATTCCTCATTTGTGAGACCTGGAGAAATTATGGTATTCACAGGCATTTTTTGAATATTTATATAATGTCATAGCAGGGCTTAGGATAACAGTTGGCTGGAGACAAAGGCAGGATCCTCAGTTATTCTCATACTTAAGTACCAGTTTGATTCCTTGGCAAAAATGTAAATTACAGCGTTGGAAGGCAAAGAATTATTGAACAAGGGGATTACATTGCAAAGCAGTTATTCCAACAGCTGCTGCCCGTAAGAGGGGATCGGAATTTTTCAGGGATGTAATTTTCCTGTGCAGAACTCGGGTGCAAAGTGAGAGTATCAGCACAATTCAAAGGACAAACATCCACAGGATTCTGTGGGCCGTGCTGGGTGTGAGCTGCTCCTCCTTGGGCTGGGAGCAGGAGATGTTGGTGGGTGTAAGGGCAGCTCAGGATGAGCAGCAGCTTGGGCTCTTCCACGGCCGATCCAAAACCCCTGGAATTTCTGCTGGGGCTGTTATCCCTGTGGCTCCCAGCCTTCCCACTGCCATTTCTGGCCAGGGGAGTTAATCTTGCTCCGACTTAAAGGCTTTATTTTCTGTCCTCCTGCCTTCCAAGCCCGAGGACATCCAAGTGTCACCGGGTGTGAACGATCCCGGGATTGCCCTGCAGGAAAGGAAACACGGCCCTAACTCTGCGCTTGGCCATTTCCATCTGAAAATATAAATGACGTTTTCAGGGCAGGGAAAACACGATTTCATTTCCAGAGGGGGAAGGCATGGAGCAGGCCAGGTAAGTGAGTTGCCACCGATGACACAGGGAACCAGGCTCAAAATCCAGAATAAATATGTCTCCTGAATCCAATTTCCATTCCTGGGGAGGAGGTATTTTTCCCTGTCTCCTTCCCTTGCAGCAGGAGCTCTGTAGTGACAGTTACTAATGGCTTGCAATCATCATGGATCTTACACCAGCGTGCAGCACAACCAGGAGGTGCAACAACAAGGCTCTGCTAAATAATCCATTTTGGCAACCTGACATCCAGGAGAAGTTTATTTTATGTAAATAGCAGTCGATTTAGGTCTGGATCATTGCAGAGACTGCTCCTGGTTCTGGGACCTTTTGCTTGGGAGGGGAATTTTGGGTGGGAGCAGAGGGAGGGAAGTGCCCACACAAACACGCATCTGGAATGTAGCACAAACACCAGTGTGGGATTTGAAAAGTCCAGTGTAGGAATAAATTTTCCTTCTATCAATTGTGCTCTACTCACAGGTGAGAAACATCTTCCCATAAAGCCAGGAAACAGTAAATAATCCCTGAATAATCCCTCGGAGCAATTGAAGACAGACATGGAATGGTCCATTGTCTCATCCCAAAAGGAAGAGTTCCATCCTACATCAAGGCATTCCTTGTGATCACAGGTGTTTGGGAATCCTGGGAGGATCTGGGGTTTATCTGTGCTGGCTGGATCTATTACAAAGCAGTCCATAAAAAGGCTTTGCAAACACTGGTGGGAATTAGTCTTATGCAGAGAAAATGTTGGAAATTATTTAAATTGCAGTGTCAGTATTTACTTTTCCTGGAATGAAATCAGTGTCCTTGTCTGTCCAAAACCTCGGTGCCTTCTCTGGCAGCTTCCATTTGCAGTGCTAAACAGAGAGTCATCAGAGTGTTTGACTCTTGGCTTTACTTTAGTCACAGCCTTACTAACCCTGCTTAAAAATGTCCATTTTACATAACTAAGTTGCTAAAGGATGTCCTGAATGCCTGTCCCAGTGCTCAGTCAAAATTAATGGTGCAAATCCATTGTTTTTAAGGAATATGCCCTTGGTTCTTTGGTTCTTCCTGAGACATTTGAGCTGTTGCAGGGAATGTTTGTTTTTATTGTTTTTTTTTTCTTTTTCCATGGGGTTGGAATTTAAGCAGAACTGTTTTTATGGGAAGTGTGATGTTGCTCGCATCGATTCGGCAACTGGGGAGACGGTGTTAGTGGGTGACCTTGAAAAATGTGATAAGTGGCAAGGGTGCTGAAAGGTTGAGGCACAAATGGGGTGGCTAAAAGCATATTTATTTCTAGCCTGTGCCAATGGAGAGGGTGAAATCCATGGATCTCCTCTCCTCAAGAAGAAGCTCCTCAGTAGCCATGGAGTGCTTTCCACCACGTTCATCTCTGCTCTGCAGAGAAAATATTCACAGCTATAGCAGGGTTATGTGAAACTCGACAACAGGGAACCTGGAAACCTCAAAGAAGAAAATGAAGGGGAAATTTTCAGAGTGAGACCCGTAACTGCTGCAGTTTGTATGGAAAATTATCTAGAAAAGGGTTAAAACTAGAAAAAAACCTCATAAACACTGATTCTGCTCTGCGTGTAGCAGCTGCAGGTGAGTGTGGTGTGCCACAGCAGAGTGAGGAAATTACCAAACATTTCCCAAACCCTGTCTGAGATGGCCAGAATGAAGTGGAGATTTTGGCTCATAATGATTTATTAATCTCAGCACAGTGATAATTTAGTGGTTTCCCCCAGTAAATCAGCCCAAACTCTTCAAAGAGAACTGGGAGGACCAGTCCCTACCCCTGAAAAAATCCAGTTTGAGATTCCCTGAAAAAAATCCAATTTGCTTGAGCAGGAGCATGGCTAATTAGGGATTTGCAGGAAAACAGAAAACACGGATAAAGCAGGAGTTTATAAAGTATTATTGATGTCACAAGTTTGTGTTGCATGAAACACACTGGGGTGCCTCTGAGCAGGCAGGGAATGAATTTATGGCTTGAGGCAGCAGTGGTGGGATGTCATCTCCTGGTGGATCCCAGCCAGCTAAAGGAAACAGGAAATCAGGGCACTCAGAGATGCATGCTGCAGGAAAAAAAATAGGCTGGACAAGTCTTCTTGCTGCAGCATTTAAATAAAATTGTGCTTAGAGATACTGATGGGACAGCTGGAAAAGGAAAAAAATCCTCCATCTTGTGCTGAGTACAAAATGTGCTGAGGTTTTACCTGGGAAATGTTTAGGCAGAGTCAGAAAAATGGGAACAGAAAGTGGCATTCTTTGGGATTCCACCAGTTCTGAAGAAAGCTTGAAATGTGGAACATTCTGAAGAACCAGGGACTTCTGCAACCAGGATTTTTTTGCTGTGACTAATTAAAATAAAGGGGAAAAGAAGAGCAGCTGTCACATGTAAGATTTCTCCAATGCTACCAGTGGCCTGGACACCACGTGACAATATTCCTCATTTTCCAGGAAGATGTTTACCATGTTTCCTCATTATTCCTCCTGATATTGGTTGTCTTTCCAAAGTATTTCCAAGGCAAATAAAAGTTGTGCTCTTCTTACTCTTTCTCCAGTGTCTGTTTTTGTCTGAGCTCCTGCATTCCCGTCCCTGGCAGTGCCCAAGGACAGGTTGGACATTGGGGCTGGGAGCACCTGGGGACAGGGCAAGGTGTCCCTGCCATGGCAGGGGTGGCACTGGGTGATTCCAGCCCAAACCATCCAGGATTCTGTGATTCCTTGAGTAGCCAGATGCAAATCTTTGGATAAATTTTGAAATAAAAATAAGAGGTATATTTAATTAATAAAGTTGATAAAGCCTCCCCTCATCCCCAACCCATCCAGCTGATTCCTTTGCAATGATGAGATTTAAGGGAAAAAACCACCAAATCCATAAACCTGAATTACTTTTATTTGCCTTCTGGGCTGTGAGGCTACTTTGCCATTGGAATTTTTCTCTGTGGTCATGGAAATTGAAGAGTTGTTGTTGTTGTTGTGGCAGTGGCATTTGAGAGCCTCCAGGAATCAGCTGGTTCTGAGTTAAACTTCACAAAGAAACACGAGATTTTTTTGGCACGGTACTAGACACAAGTATTGTCACATTATTTCATGTTTCCCTCAATGGGAAATTCCCAAATACATCCTGTTTTTAAGTTGTATGCTAGAGGAATAATAGGCTTCTGGAGACAGATTAATTTATAAAGTGAAGAACTAAAATTCCTCCTTCAAAGATGTGACACTCATTTGAAGTCCTCACATTGTTGCAGGCACAATTGCTCCTCTCTTCTTTGTTTATCTCTAGGACTTGCATTAATTAGCACTTAGAAATGCTTTTGAAGAGCTTCATTCATCGAGTTCCTACTAAAACCATCTTTTAAAGCTCCAACTGACCTCCTTTAAGCAGCCCACACTGCAGGTTTAACCTTCTTGGATACACTTTATTATTTTTGTCACTGCCATCAGCTCCTTTTGAAATAATTAAAAAAAGGTAAAAAACCAAAGCTTCAAAATTAAGCCACATAAATAGCATTTATTTAGCATATTATATATAATAGAATGAATAGAACATTTTTGCTTTGGTATTTTCTGTGTGGTGTTTATTTAGTTGAAACTAAAGTATCTGGAGCTATTAGAGGAATTGCTGCATTTTCCACCTGACAGGGAATGGAGTCACTTTTTGGTTGCTGTCATCTCAGTGTCCTTTGTCCATTTACCCTTTGAAGTGCAATTCTGTTTATTTTCCTTATCTGTAGGCTCAGATTGAGATGTGCCCACAGAATCACAGAATCCGCGGGGTTGGAAAACCCCTCCAAGGCCATCGAGTCCAACCATCCCCAGCACTGCCAAGGCCACCTTGTCCCCATAACCACATCCACACATTTTTTCACATCTTAGAGGACCAGGACCTGGATGTTCAGCAATAATTCCAGTCCTTGGGGAGTGGTGAGGGTGAGGGGGCTGGCATAAGGTCCCTTCCATTCCCAGGTGACGCTGCCTGGCACTGCCAGGACTGATCTGCTTTCCTTTTCCTTCTAAGTTTGCCTCGTCTTAAGGGACAAAGAGTTAAAGCTTCTTCCCTCATAGTGAACATTCCAAGCTGGATGATAGGTGCTTTTAAACCAGAGGGAAGATCCAGCGAGAAGAGAAATAAAGAAAAGTGCTGACTTTATTCTCAACCTGGGGAGTCCTAGGCAGTGAAGGGAAGCATCTCCCTGCCATGGCAATGTAGCAAATTTCAGGAGGAAAATGGTTATTTCTTCTCTCAGGCCCAGCCATCTGTCACAGTTATTGAGACTCTCCTGCTCCACTAAGTCTTGCAAAACTCTCGCTGAAGTTGGGAATGCTGAGGTGTCTTAAAGCAAAACCCACTTTCTGCTGGCAGAAAGCAGGAGGGAGCCTGAAATCTGAGGCTTTTGAAATGGAGATAACGTTTTCTTGGCGTTTTGTGAATCAGCCAGGACGTGCAAAGCTGAGAGCAGAATCAAAGAGAAGGGAAAAAGGAAAATTGGAGGATGTGGGCTGTAACATGGTCCTGCTCCTCTGGGGAGGGTCCCCACTCCAGCGGGTGAAGTGGAGCTGCTGAGGGTTGGGATGAGGAGCCCGGCCCATCTCATGGATGCTCTGGAGAAGTGGTGATTTGCATTTTGTGCTATGGAAAATTGTTGATCACTAAAAGGCAGATCAGCCCTTCCTGGAGCTGCTTTTATTTACGAGGGAGGGTGTGATATGTGACTGTCCTCGTCCAGAGCCGACTGGAAGCCGTTCTGTTCTAGAGTCAACCCAGAAATTAATTTGCTTGTCTGAAAGCCAAACCTACCTTGTCTGCCCTCACGTGTTTTATTTACTGCTCCATCTTTTTGGAGCTCTTTGTCAATAGATTTACAAATACTGTCCGTTAGTGAGGAATTCTGAGGAAGGATTTTTTATACGGGATGTTTCCAGTGATCCTTCTACCTTCTACTTAATGTGCAATGTTTATTTATTGCCGTGTTGTATGATTGCAATAAACAATTGCAGCTGTCAGTTCCTTCTGATTAAATACCGTATTTGTTAAATAAATAAAATGATAGTAATGAACTGGGCCATTCTTTGCTTGTAATGTATGGCTTTCATATTTCTGACACTTGGGAAGATATATGAAATGCTGATGTGCAGGAGAAGGCCTGTAAATCAACGGGAGCTGGAAAAGACTCGGATCTGCTGCCTTGCAGAGGGTCATCTTTGCCATTAGAAACTCTGAGGGCACTTTTGACTTCTCTCTGGGCCAAGAGGAGGAGGCCGGGCCCAGAGGACGCTCATCAAGAGCTGGTGAAGGAAGGATTTTAAAGCACACGAGCTCTCTCAGGATGTGCAGGAGGATTTGTGTGCACAGTTAAGGGGTCAGGGGCTGGGGCAGGACCACAGGTGGAGTCTCCATCCCTGTTCCTGACCTGCAGCACCCCCAGGGTGGCTCTGCTGCCAGGGTTGGTTATTGGTCCCAGCAGAGCCACAATTGAGGAGCAGGAATTCAGGAATTTTTCCTCTCTTGCTGTGGGTAACTCCTACAGAACCCCTCACGTGCACTTTTTAATTAAACAATTGGTTTTATTTCCGTGCAAACAGAAATTCCGTGTGTTATTTGGTGGCTAAAGCTGTGGGTTTCTCTGCTGGTGGAGGTAAGGTGTTAAGTTTGGCTGCTGGAGGTGTTTCCAAGAGCGTCCTCGCAGCAGAGCTCAGCAATTCCCACCGATTCAGTAATTCATGTGCAAGGTGCTCTCACACCTCCTCTTCATTTTATTCTCTGTATTCCGCAGAGCAGCCTTATCTCCACCTATCAATTATGGCGGTATTAATTTATACCGCTCTGTATATCTCTCTCACTTCTGCTGTTTGTCGCAGGCTTGCTTAAAATATGTCAGCGTCCCTGAGTCTGCAAAATGAGGCCAGAACTGAGCAGTGCAGGGTTATTTATGGGCGAATGCCACAGCAGGGGTTTGGTGGTGGGTTTGTTGTTTTTTTATTTTATTTTTTTTTCTGAGAGGGCTTAAATAACGAACAAAAATAAGATTTAAAAAAGTTGTCAGAAGAGCACCCAGAGATACTGTGCAAACAGGAAGCGTTTTGATTATGTTCGCTGGTGCAAAATTAGTAAAGAGTTTGAAATCGTCTTGTGCTTACAGATTCCATTGTTTTCAAAGAATAATTCCATCTATTTTAACATTTTCAAGTGTAATTCCATTGGTAATAGCTCTTCCTTTGATTGTGAGCTGCGCTAATTGAAAGGTGTGGTGCAGTGTCTGTTTTGGCAGTTATGCTTATATCTTTTGTTTAAAAACTCAAAGTGTTGGCTTTCCTGTCCAGCCTTCCTTAGTATATTCTGTTTTGGTGATGTGATGACAGACTTACAGTGTGTTTCCTTGTGTGTATGGTAACAGATGTTTATGTGAATAACAGACTTTTTTATGAAGGCACACACTTTATAGCCAAATACTAATTAAAAATAATTGCATGTAAGCATTTTTGTTTATTCCCTGTTGTGCATCTTTAATCATTTGAAATCACCTGCAGTTGAAAACTGAGGCAAAGATTTGATACTGCAATTATAAGAGGCCATCTGACTCTATATTAGAAAGGAACAGCCACACATTTGAAGAGGAAATTATTACAAAAAGTGTGTGAATTCCTGCCCTCTTGGAATTTGCTTTTATACAGGATGAAAATACCAGCGCATGGTTTTGTTACACTAATAGAAGTTTAAGGTATCTTATCTCTCCAAACAATCGGTTCTTGACTGACATCCTGTTCAGGACATATTCTGTGCACTAATAAGCTCATTACAAATATATTTTAATTAGATGTGTAACAGATGGTTCACAGTAAATACGGGCAGTGGTACTTTTTAAAGAATAGAGAAAAAAACACAAGTTCTTTTTAAGGACTCAGCATCTCGGGTTGGATTTTATCAATAGCTGATTGAGTTAAGCAAAGGGAAAATTACTGTCAAAAGCACTTGAAGTCATGAAAGAAGTAAAAACTGAGCAAACCCAAAGAAAACCCACCAAAGGCAGCGTTAGCAGAAGTGTGTGTGTTCAATAAAGACCAATCAATACTGAAATGAAAGGGACATTTTCTCAGGCTTCCAAACCACTTTAATCTTCCCACAGAAGCAAGGCAGAGTTTTATTCCAGATCCCGCCTGTCGCTGACGAGAGGCCACAGCAATTCTCTCCCTCTGCTTTCCGGATCTCTCCATCAGATCTGGGAAATAAATTAGAAACAAACCCCAGGACCGTGCTTGGCTCAGTTCCCTGTCCAGAACAGAATCCTTGGGAGGGCAGGGATGGATCCCTGTCCCTGGAGGAGGGAGTGTGCCACCAGGGCCAGCCCAGAGCAGATGCCCATGGCTGTGGTTCCCAGAGCGTTTTCCTGCCTGGGACGGGGTCAGGGATCGCTGCCTCACCTGCTGTAGGCCTCAGCTCCCTCCTAGTGCTCACCAATAACACAGCAGCTTTCAATAACTTGTAAATCCATGTATGGATTTGGGGAAGTCGTGGAGGTGCATCATAGGGATGTGCAGGTGATGGTTCTGGTTCTCTAAATTTTATTTCATGTTTTCATGGAGGAGTGAATGGGAATGGTTAACTGAGCCAATGGTTTGAAGGTTCCCAGCAAAAGGAATCGCTCTGCACAGGTTCACCAGAGAGGGAAATGGAGTAATTTAGATAAATGTCACTGTCATGTTCTCTGGAATTATACAATCACAGAATCATGGAATGGTTTGGGTGGGAAGGAAACTTAAATCCCATCCAGTGCCACCCCTTGCCATGGGCAGGGACACCTTCCACTGTGCCAGGCTGCCCCCAGCCCCAATGTGATTTTGAAAGGGGAGGAGCTTTGTGAAGCAGTTTTGGGATGGTTTGGAACAGGAAGCAGCTCCAAGTGCTGTGCAGCCTGAAGTTAGTTCATCCTGTTGGTTTAAAGATCAGAATCAAAGAGTGACACCTCTTAAGAATATTTTCTTCCTCTGCTACTCCAATGCTGAATTTCTTCTTGGGTGACTTCCCTGTCTGTGAGCAAAGAATCCAGTGACAGTGTCCCACCTTTAGCCCGGTCTGCTGGGAGACAGCTTTCAAATATTTAAATAAAAATAAAAATTAAAATTAAAAAATGAAAATAAAATAAAATAAAATAAATAAAAATAAATTAAAATAAAATAAAATAAAACAAAACAAAAACTACAACTACAACTATAAATAAATATAAATAATAAAAATATAAATAATATAAATAGTATAAATAATATAACAAATATAACTAATATAAATAAATATAAATAATATAAATAATATAAATAATAGAGATAATATAAATACAGGAGATACAACAGATTTTTGTGTTCACAATGTGAAAGGATCTGCAGGAGCCCATCTGGATGTTCCCTGACTCCTCCAACCTGTGCCACCACTGAGGACACTCAGTCCACCCCCATTCGACTGATTGGACTATCAAATGTTATTGTTCTTTTTTACCTTCTGGAATCTAATATCTTAGGGTAAACACGGCTCAAAGGAGGATCCAGCAGAAAAAATTATATGATATTTGACCTTTTTGTAGCATAACATTTCTGGAAAATATTATCTCACCTGAGATTTCGTGCAGTAATGTTGGGATTAATTATGTGATAGATGTAGCACGATGTAAGTGCTTTTCACGGCGTGCTGGTGCAGGTAGGATAAAGCTGTCTGCAGCTCAGGCTGCTTGGAGCATTTTTGGGGGTTTGGAGAAAGATTCCTGATCCAAATACACCCAGGGAGTAAATACACCCTCAGCCAACAGGATGCCCTTGTAATCCAGCTTCTTTCTGGATCTGCAGCTGCAGCACTGCATAGAGCAGGTGTTAAAATCACTGATAGTGAATAACTGGCTAATTCTGGTTCTAACCTTAATTATCAGCTGTGTTTCCATGTCCACTTCCAAACCTGTTCCCTGCTTTCACCGTTTCAGCAGGAGCACATCAGGCTCACGGGGAGAAGCATTATGGGTGTCACTTAAGGTAAATGAGCAATTGTAAATTAAAGTCAACAGAGTAAGGATGGGTTTTTTAACCACCTGAGCAGCTGCTGGAAAACAGGGCTGCTGGGGGAGATGGCTCTGTCTGGTCACCGAGAAGCGCTTGCTGTGGGGTGTTAGGAAGGGAAAATTTTATATGAGCATAAGTGATGAGATCTGTATTTAGAATGGAACTAGATCTCATCGTGGTATATATTTAAAAAAAAGGAGGTTTTTCAGTAGAACACACTGTCAGGGGATGTTTGGATGGACTGGTTTGTGCGGATAAGGACTGGGAAGCAGCTTCTTCTCACACTAGTGGAGATGAGTGTCTGATTCTGACCTACATTCCTTTATTGACCTGGGGGGTGGTTTCCAGCTCTGACTGACAGATTGGGCTTTGTGGTGCTTTTACCTTGGGATCATTTTTGGAGACAGAAGCTGTGGCTGCCCCTGGATCCCTGGCAGTGCCCAAGGCCAGGCTGGATTTGGGGCTGGAGCACCTGGGACAGTGGGAGGTGTCCCTGCCATGGTAGAGGTGGCTCTGGATGGGATTTAAGGTCCCCTCCAACCCAAACCATTCCAATTTCTGTGATTCTGGTTTATATTCCTTTGGAAAACACAGGGGATCCCCCCCAATGACAATTAGAAATAAAAATCCAGTTTAAATTTGAAAAGAATCTGTGGGAGAGAAGAGAAGCAATCAGAGCCCAGGGAGGGAGCAGAAGGATGAGGAGGATCCAATCCTTTTGCAAAGGTGACTCTGGAACAGTGGGGAGGGAAATGGGGAGATCATCCTGCCCTGGGCTGGGCAGAAGCTGGAGGTGATGAAAGTACCTGAACGCATTAATTCCTTCTCCATCCAAGGCTGGCAACACCAGAATTTGCTGTTTATGTGCAGGTGGGACATGTGACAGAAATGATTTCTGAAGTTGCATCACGTTGCTCAGATTTTCCCTGGATTTGACTGGTGAAGGTGGTGGAGGCACAATTTGCAGGCAGATGTACTTGGCAGCCCTTGCATCTCTCAGGAAGTATTGACAACATTCCCAAAGACCTTTGGAAAAAAATGTTGAAACTATGCGGTCTAATATCTGTTCCTTGCCCGGGTCACATCTTATAAATTCTGCATCTTTCTGCAGTTACATCACAGATTACATTATTTATTTTGCAATGCAGCAAACACAGCCATGGAGAAATGTTTGACAAATGGCTTTTTGCAAATATCCCCAGAAAAAAAAGAGTTTGTTATTGAAGTGCTTCATGAGTGATAACATGGAAAAGTCCGAGAGAGAAATATTCATAATATTTTCCAATTTATTTACCTGTGTTTGAGCAGGCCTTTGAAATTTTTAACCATCCAAACCAAGTTTTTCTGCTTTATTGTTGTGCCTTCAGGGAATTAATGTCCAGTTACACACTCAGATTGGACAGAGGCTGGAACAAAGTTCATTTCATATATTATTTTAAACAAATTGTGGTACCAGAAAGTCCAGAAGTGGCATCAGATATTCCTGATTCGCTTCTATGGCAAAAAATTGTCAATGACTTTCTTATTTTAGGTAGAAAAACTTTACTATGGTGTAAACCTGGAAAATGAGAAGAGAATTTTTCTTCCATTTTGGCTGCCCTTTCTGCTTTGAGGTTTGAAAAGCCCTCCAGATTTTGTTATCATTTAAGTGTGTTTTTTTGAAAATTGAAGTGATGTGAGGTCTTGCAGTATTTTAAATGATATTATGATATCTTTGCACATTTTACTGCCTTTGTCCTTTTTATTTCACACTTTTGTTATTTCCAGAATCCACAGAATCCAATAAAACCTGGTTTAAGTGTGAATTATTTCTTGGATTATTAAGTTTTGGTTTCTTTTTTTTTTTTTTAATTGAAGCAGAATTTCCTGAGTTTCATTCATGTTTAAATTTCCAGTCTTTCAGAGGGGCCTGGCCTGTTTTATGCACCAGCTGACAATCCCTGTTCCAGGTTTATTCCCGTTTTTCCTGCGGTTCTGTCGCTGCTCCAGCTGTGCAGGGCGTCGCGCACTCCTTTAATTTTTGTGCTTCATCTGCTTCACTCTGGGCTTGATGCAAGCCCATTCATTTAGCATCATTTGATCTTCATCAGTGTGATCCCTGCAGGAATTGCAGCCTGGAAGGGCCCTGCAAGGCCTGGTCACCCCCTGTCCCCCACGACCCAGCCCCTCTTCTGCACCCAGAGAGAATTTCCTGAGCATCCCCCCTTTTTCCATCAGCTTTGGACCCACGTGCCAAAATTTACTGAAGAGCTTCTGCGGTGAAATCTGGGGAATATATTTTTATTCTGATAGAAATAAAATTGTGACTGGAATTGCATTTCTGGGGAATAAACGTTGGATGCAGGATTGATGATTAAATGATCTGATTTTACTGCCGTACATTAAAAAGTGCTAGAAACAAATTTAATTGTTTTTACAGTAAACATTTAATCTCTAATGCTGAAATGATTATTTATATGGGAGGGATGGAGCAGGGGATGTTTGGCAATCACAGAAGGAAAAGACTCTCATGTCATCCATCCCCTCACTCTGCTGGGGCTGTCTGGAGAGGTCCTTCCACTCTTCCCACTGGGACACTGATACTCAGCTCTATGTTTTATTTCTATTTAATTTTTTTGCAGTTATCATTTCCCTAAACTCATGTCAGGAAAGAACTGCAGCTTTAATTATTCCCTTCTTTTGATTAACTATCTTAAAATAAACATTATGCTACTCTTCCCATCCTTTCCCTCTTTTCATTACTTATCCAACTCGCGCTGTTCATTAATCTTGGGGGTTTTCCATGACACCCTAATGGCTCCTGCTGCCCAGCCATCATTATCCCAGTGCAGCTTGTCACCAGCTCTTCCATCCATCAGCCCCTCTCATCTGTCAGGGCTGTGGCTCTGCCGTGGCGCTGGCCAGGCCCACTGGAAATCCCCCAAATCCTCCATTTCTCATCCCCAGGTGCTAACCTGGTGTTAACCCCGCCGGATCCATAAAATTAAAGTTGGAGAGGTAGGTGACAGCCTGGGTGAGGGGCAGGTACTGAGATGTCTTTGCTGTGTTTCACTTCTGCCCCGTGTTCTGGGTGAGGCTTGCTGGGTTTTGCTGTAGACTTCCAGTTCAGGCACTCAAAAATTGGGAAGCTGAGCACTGAATTCCATGAGAACAGCATAAACATATAGGAATACATATAAATACTGTGGGGTTTTTCCCAGTTCTTTCAGACTCAACCAGTTGCTGTGTCCAAAGTTTTCTCCTAGATCATGAAGTCTAGAAAAAGGTAGAAAGCCAACCCTCTGAATGAGCACCATTCCCAAAAGCTCAGACCCCCAGATAGAAATGTAAAATATTGTGAAAGCTGGCTATAAACCCCCAAGCAGCCTTGGGAAGAAGGATGGAGCTGCCCTTGGATTTCCAAGATCCCCCCAGGTGCCTTCTGCCCTCCCAGAGCTGAGGGGATGCAGGAGCCAGGTGTTTATCCCGCCTGTGGATCTCACTGTGAGCTCCATTATTAACTCAGGAGCTCTCCCACCTTTGCAGACAGTGAGGAGACCCCTTTGAATTGCAGAAGGTTTTAAGATGACTGAAGGGAAACTTTTTCCCTGTGCACAAAGTGCCAGCAAAGCCAACGAGTGCTTTGGATGGAGGATGTTCAACCCATTCCTCAACCACCCATTAAATTCAACCAAAAATCCTGTTTTCACCTTGCCTCATGCTTCCTCACCCTCCCATGGAAGGCCCTGTTAACAATTTGTGAAGGTCTCTTGCCTGGAATATCCCTGCTCCACCAGACTGTTGACTCCAATTTCATAAATGTGTAAGAAGTGAGCAAATTAAGTAGTATGAACTCTGACAGTCCTCTGACACTGCCAGTGTAGTGTACTGGCCCACACATGCTGTACAGCATAATGATTACATTACAATCCTGTGATATTATTCAAAATGACTTCAGATAAATGAATGATAAACTAGGGGTTATGCTTCCTTTATTACAGGGCTGATAAGGTAGCTAATCAGTGTCCAAGTATATGTCATTACATAAATTATGAACCAGGGTTTGATGTGTTTTCCCCAAGAGCCGGCGCCCGAGTGTCATCTGGTGTGAGGCTGCAGCCTGAAAAATGAATTCTGAAAACAACAGTGGGTTTTGTTCCAACTGGATTAATAAATTACTAATAAATAACCTTAAAAGGTTGCAGGAGAGTCCTTTAATCTATTAGCAGAATTTCCTACCAACGAATCCTGCGCTTTCTCTCGTATCAAAGATTAACTTCCCATGCAAGGAGTCGAACCCTCACGCTCCCTCTGAAGGAATGATCTTTTGACAGCTCTGCAAAGAATAAATAAAGCATTCTGATTGCTCTTCTCCTGCCTGGAATGAACCCAGGGCAGCTGGGAAAGCCCCATGGACAGGAGTGAGCCCCTCTGTGAACCACCAAGTGATTCTGGCAGGTGCTAAATGCAGGTGCTGCCCATCCCTCTCTTCTTCTTGGGCTGGATGGACCTCAATAGAAAGATGAATCCAGCAGAATCACTGAGGGTGGAGAAGCCCTGTAAGGTCAATGAGACCAGCCATAAACCATGATCCTCTCCTCTGATGCATCCTCTTTGTTCACCCCTACATATCAATGGTGTGATATGACCCACCAGGAGCTTTGCTGACTCAAATGTTTTACCAAAAATTCTGCTCAGACCTGATCCTTCCAGCAAAGAGCTCATGAGCTGCCCCTCCAGTGCTCCATGTATTGTTATTTATGGGGAGTAAGAGGTCTCAAACTGCCCTGCTCTCTAGGTGCTCAAACTAAGATTAAAAATAGATACTATTTGAAAACTTGATTCTATACTTCTCTGAAAAATACTCCAAAATCCTATGAATCGGGAGCAGTGTAGGCTTTTCCAAGAAATTTTACAATATGAAAAGACCCTTTTGTTCTTCCCCCACAGTGAAAACTGTTTGGGCAAAGGGGAGAAAATGCTTCCTCTGCAGAACAGATGTTTTCTGTTGAAGGCACTTTCTGAGTGCGTTTGAGCATCTCTGTGAGCCCACACACTCCAGGAATGCTGAGGGCTGAGGGGACAACATTTGGCTGCAATTACACAAATGCACTGCACTCAGGTCTGTCGGTGTGACAAGACTTCCAGCTTGAGTTCATCTTAACTGCACCCGACCTGAGCCCACTGGAGTGAAGATTGACTTACAGAGCGCTCGGATTTACAGATACTCACAGCTATGTTTACACAGTTCTCTGGGTGCTTCAGCTCTAATCCTACTGCTATCAGAATTCAGTTTAAACCTTATTTTTCATTTAGTTGCTGAAATATAGTTGGAGAGTCACTTGTGACTTGAATGAGAGTAAGAGGAAGAAATGGGGCTTTTCCTTTTATTGGTGCCAAGGTGGAGCTGCTCCTGCAGTGCCCACAGGGATGGGTGAGATGTAGGATGGTGATGTGGGAATAACCTAATTAGGTATTTTGAGTGGAAATTTGCTTATCCTGGGCTGTGTTAGCAGTGGAGGTTGGTCCTCCAACCGGTGAGCATCTTGTGAGATGATGAGGGAGAATGGACTCAAAGGGACAGAGAGTAGGTTTAAATTACATATTGGGGGAAAAATCCTTAGTTTTTAAATTAGGAATTAAATTAGGAATTTTAGATTAGGATTTTTTTTTTTAATGAGGGATTTTAAATTTTTAAATTTTAAAAATTTTAAAATTTTGGTGGTGAGGCCCTGGCACAGGTTGCTCAGAGCAGCTGTGGCTGCCCCATCCCTGGAAGGGCTGAAGGCCAGGCTGGATGGAGCTCCAAGCAAAAACCTGCTTGCATTTAATGTATTCAAGTTATTTTCACTGATTATGATATGCAAATGTAAGCGCAAGGAGTCTCCTACAAACCCTGTCATTATCCCTGTCTCAGGCTTTAGGAACACAATATCTCTTCCCAAGGGCTGTTTCTTTGGGGCTCAGTCGTCGTAATTTGTGTCACAGGTGCCGGAGTCACACAGGGTGACACCAGTGGTGGCACCAGCCCTCGAGCCCCTGTTGTCTGATTGAAAACAAGACAAAGGCAGTGAAATGGAAGAAGACAAAGAGGGCAAGAGTGGCAGCAACCAGGTAATGCCATGTGCTGACTGAGATCTGAGCTGGGTGGCTCTGAATCCAATGAAAGCACCATTAAAATTTAATTCATGAAACGCTCTACACTCTGATTGCTCCTCAACCATCGACAATTTGTTCACTTTTTTGCAGCTGTCAGAACCATCTCAGAGACTGATGAGATTTGGATGTTTTGAATAAACATCTAAATTGTGCATGTTTACCAAAAGCAAATCCCAAAGTAGGCAGTGCTCTCTGATCATTAGTGAGAACTCGTCAGCTGTAAGCCAGAGATCAGTTCCTTCACTTTAGCTCTTCAAAAAGCCTCTCTGCAGGAAAAAAGAGCAGCAGGAAGTGAAAATTGGCCTCAACCAATATATAAGTATGTTTTGAACCCACCACCAGCCCAATGAATGTCACAGCAACGATGAATGAGGGTCCCTGAGAGTCCCCACATCCTCATCCTCCCTTAGCTGGGACTCTCTGGAACTTCATACTCAACAGATGAAAAAGTGCTTCAGGAAAAATTTAGAAAAATCTGGCTTAAATGGATTAGATGTGCATGGCTCAGTTGGCACATTGACTGTGTCCTATCACTGTCTGCCCATCTAAAAAGTCACTCAGCTCCTTTTATGATCCACCTTCGAGTACTGGAAAGCCACAATGCCTGGAGCCTTCTTTTCTCCAGATGAGCTGCAAGATTCCTGGGTTTAGGGCCAAAGCATCATTTGCTCTGCAAACCCAGGGCCTGTGGTCCTTGCACCAGGCTCTGGATGGAATGGATTGTCATGGGCTGTGTGTGGGATGCTGAATTTATACACACCTGCAGCAATGTGGGGATGTCGCACCAGCCAGGGGCACTCCAGGCTGAAAAATCATGAGAAGTTATTTGACTCTTTAATCCAGCCACAGACTGAGAACTGCAAGCAGTATCTTTATCAAAGAACTCCTAAAAAATGGAATGCAAAAGCAGAACAATCCCCTTATCACCAAAATGATGATAAATGGCAGTTTGAAAGTAGAACAATTTGTTCTCGTGTAGAAGCACAGGACCTGAACTGGGTATATATTTTTTCACTCTTAGACTATTCTCATCAGTTGCTTCATGCTCGTATTAATAACAATTAATTATAATTTTATCCTGATATAGCTATGTTGACTGAAATAGAGTCACACAGGGGATTAATTTGGTCCAGGATACTTTTCCATCACTGCATTTCTCGCCCGTGTTTTTTCAAAGTGTTATTAGAATAAATTAATTTGGAAATTGTTGATTGTTCAATTGTTAATTGAAAAGTTAATCTTATTCTCCAGATTCTCCAAACAGAAAACCTCTGATTCTTCTCAGCAAATATTTACAGCCCGGGACTTGGGCAGTGAGTGAGGATGCAGCCACAATGGGAGGACAATGGAAATTTTTAAAACCAAACATGATATTTACAAAGTCTGTTGCACACAATGGACAATATTGTAAAAGAAAAATATAATACATGTGCACAATAAGGTGAGAGCAAATATGTTTTCATTTTTTATTTTGTTGACTAGTATACAAGGTTCTAAAAAGGGATTTTTTTTCTCTCCCTTTGTGAAGAACGCACTACAGATTTACAATACTATATTCCACTGTATACATTTGCTAACAAAAAATACCACTGCTGTATCCACACCAGTGACAAATCTGCCAGGAAGTGACTAGTTGATATGCCTTTTTATTACTGCAGCTGCCTTGTTTTTTCTAGTCAAAATAAAAGAAAATCACAGGATCCTTAAAATAATAGCTGACAGCAGGTAGTTACTGAGAAATGCATGTCCCCGGCTCTTAACTTTGTAGCATCCATCCAGATGGCAGATTAGAGGCTGGGATCTGCAGGTTGGTGACAAATACACGGGTAATAGCATTCAGCTTGCCTAACTGTAAAAGTGAATTCACTATTCCTCTTTGATTGTAGACCTGACATGTCAGATGAGAGGAGGCTCTGGAAGAAGCTGCCAAAGCAACAGGACAAATAAAACGCCAGACACAGGCGCCGCTTGATGTGGGATTACAAACACCGTGCCCATCATCCATTCAGATTTGAGCCGGCGGTGGGGGAACGTCGCGGGAGCACGGGGGGCTGGAGGGAGCCTGGGCATGGGAAGGGGGCAGGAGGCCCCCAGAGGCCTCTCCCCGTGGAGATTGGCTTTGCCAGGAGGAGGGACAGCTCCCGCAATTGCCCCCCTGACTTCTGGCGCCTTGGGGCGCTGAGGATTTGCCCCTCTGCCCTTGCCTAGGCTGTGTGGTCAGTCAGTCGCTCAGCTTTGGGACAGCCCTCAGCCATCTCGCTCCTTCCCATTTCTTATTTTCCTTTGTTTCCTCACACGCTTTTTATTTTTTTTTTTTGTCACCCTGTTTTTGTTTTGTTTTTTTTTTTTTTTTTTAAGTTTTTCTAAGCCTTCTGATGATTACATTCTTGTAAGGAACTTTCCCACACACTTTATGTAAATAACTCATTATTTTGCATTCTTTTATGAAGGAGGAGAAATTTGATGGACTGTTAGTTTATCCAGTGTCATTGGAGAGGTAGCACTGTCATCCTCCAATCCACCATCACTTTTGGAAATCTAAAAATGTTGGAGTCAAAAATTCAAAGTTCTCTTTCTTGCCTTAGAAAATCCAGTGTCTGCATCTTTCTAGATGTCTAGAGTGACATTTTTTCTTAATGTAATTTTCCCCTTTTCCTTCTTTTCCCGAGAAGCACAAAACCAAACTCAGGAATGAGGCAATGCCAGCTTGAGCCTCATCTCTTAATGCTGACTTTGCATGGGGACAGTCTGCCAGAGGCCAATTACTCCAGCCAATAATTAATTGTGGATGCCAGCTGAACCTCTTTTGGTTGGGTCTCACCCTCTGCATTAGTCACAGGGCACAAATCTCATATTGAGGGAACCTTTCATTTCTATTGCATGGTGAAAATCCTGCTAGGAGCAGAAATGATGGTTTCTAGGGCTTCCAGTGATCCCAGTGTCACTCAGAACACTCACACTTTCAGTGCTGGAGCTGAGAAGAAGATGCTGAAAAAGGCAGAGCAAGCTCCCATACTGTAGGAGAAACTTTATCCCAATATTCCTATCCCACTTCTTTTGCAGTGTTATGTTATCAAAATAAAAATATAATGTCTCGTGTAGAATTTTTACATGTCTTGTTTATTCAAGGAAGATGAAGAGTGGCATTTTTGGTGGTGGTTGGAAAGATGCAGGTAGGGAAAGTCTTTATTATAATTAATTACATCTCAGGGCTTCACATTCTGAGTTACCTTCAAACTCCAGGCTGCTATTCCTTTGCCAGGAATAAAGCACTATCCATTGAAGCCAGCTTTTTAAAAAGTAAAGGTTATGTAAATCTCAGAAAATCCCACTTTATATATGGATTTGTTCAACAGGTGTATGTGAGATAACATGAAAAAAACACGGCAGATTAAAAAAACTCCTGTTTAAATAGAATAAATAAGTCTAAATGCATATTCTAAAATGTCTATTTTGTGATTGTGTATTTTGCCTTGACTTGTGACATCCTCTCTTCCTATAGAATCGTGGAATATTCTGAGTTGCAAAGGACCCATTGAGATTATCAAGTCCAGCCCCTGGCCCTGCACAGACACCCCAAAATCCACCCTGGGCACCCCTGGCAGTGCTGTCCAAGCTCTCCTGGAGCTCTGGCAGCCTCGGGGCTCTGCCCATTCCCTTTCCCTAAATCCAACCAAAACCTCTCCCTGACACAACTTCAGGCCATTCTTGACAGCTTTTTTGCACCACTGCTTTTGCTCTTCTGTCCCTGTTTTATTACTGATATTACAAATTGTGTTGAAAAGCCAAAATGCAAGAAAGACAACGAAAGCTCAGTGTCAGACTTCTGAACTAAAATGTTCCAAAAATCAAGTCCCTCCTTCCTGATCATTGAGGAATTAGCTGGGAATGCTGCACAGCTATCACTTATACCCTGAAAAAAGTAATTCTCTTGTTGTGTCCTTCCTCCAGCAGGACTTGAGTCCCCCCAGCCCATCTTCCCAGGGAGCAGCAGTCCCAGCAATGAAGGTTGAGTTGTGCTTTACATCTCACAGGTTTAAGGTTGAGTTCTGGCTTAGTCCAGGGGATTTAAAGCTGTGTAAGAACAAGCAGAATTTGGCCTAACTCTGTAATCTTTGCTCAAAATTAAAGCTCAACAGATGAGAATGAGCTTTTTTGTTTTTGTCGTTGTATTAAACCATTATCTTCCCCATCTGAAAAAGCTTTTGCAGATCAAGCAGACCTGCAGTTCCATCGAATTGCTCTGTGTTGCTGCAGTGAAAACTGAGGATTATTCTATTTAGATCAACAAAAAGTAATACGAAGAAGTCCAAATTCAAAATCTTTTTAAGAGAATACAGGATAATGGCTGTATCTACCAGATTTTGTATTGACAAAGTTCTAATGTTTCAATTAATTTGCTCTGATATTTAAAGCACAGCCCTTCCTCACCTCCCCTTAGCACCTCCACAAAGTTTCTTTACTGAAGATCTGCTTTTCTTTTACTGAAGAGCTGATTTATTGCCCACAACTCTCAACGTTCCTGCATCATTTTTATCCTAACTGATACTGATGCTCAAATAATTCTGTTTACCAGCTAGTCATCTAATCATCGCTTTACATAATCATATTTATATTAAGGCGATAGGAACAATTAACTTTGTTTTAAGTGTAGTTATTTGAAATACAGTAGTGGTAATATCTGCCAGAAGCAAATAAACATATTAGCAGGAAATGCTTAAATGATCTGGATAACCCTATGAGCCAGCATAGCAGGTGGTAATATCCTGTTTTTAAATTACATTTCAGCAAGTGAACATAATAAATCCTCTTGTGTTATATATTTCGCTGGTAGCAACTTATACTCACATTATTCTATTTGACCTCATTACTGCTAATCATTATCACATTTTTAATAGCTGCCACAGTGAGTGAAACAGTTAATACAGTATTTCTTGCCGAAAGAGAGCCTGTCAGGTTATTGATGACAAATTAAAATTAATAAAGAAGATCTGTGTTGAATTTGAGGGAATGGAATAACTGCGAGCATCCAGATGATTGGAAAGGCCTCTGGGGTACTCTGTGAAGAGTAATGTTTTTGGTGTACGTGTATTGTCTTGAAAGGAACGCTAAAACTGCCAAATCTCTGCTTTTGCCTGGAAGACTTCCTGAAATAGGAGCTGTATTCTTTTGGCCCTCATCACATGTAATTTATCCCTGGGAGAGTTATTTCCTGCTCTGTACACCTCCGCTCGCTGTGCAATAACAGCCCGTTGTTGGGGCTCCGCGCTTTTATTTACCTCGCTGAGGATCTTTACAAGAACCATCACCGCCAGGGCCAGATGAGGCAGTAAACAAGTAGAACTCCAATCCTGAATTCCTGCCCTGCTCCTGGCTGGAAATTTAGCCTATTGCTATTTAGTTAAAACTTTCTGGGGCTCTCCAATCCTCCTTGCAGCAGCGGTAAAGCATCGCTGCCCCGCGTCTGGGCCGCGGCACTGACGGCGGGTACGGGGTGCTCACTAACTGGTTTTATAAAAAATTAATGCATTTACATATCCTCTGAATGCTCCTGCTCGTGTTTATCAGAGGTGAGGGCTCTGTGGGGAGAGGGTGGCGTGGCGGGAGCCGTTCCCTCTAGAGGAGGGGCCGTTCAAGGCCATCCCGAGGTCCTGAATTAATTGCATGTTGTGGTGTTAGCTCAGTCCTTAGCAGACAGGAGCCCACGCCGCAGAATCACCACACATAATTTTGACTGTGCCCAGGAGGCAGGCCAGGGAGACTGAATTATCTCTTACCAAAAGAGAAAGTAGTCCTCTGAGGTCAACGGCGGAGGTCGTCGGTGGGTCAGCGCACAGAAACGCCAATGCAAGATCTGCCCTAAAAAGGGAAAAAATAATGGGCCAATTACCGCGCGTAAGCAACTCACGCAGGATTCCTTCACACAAAGGGGTTTTCTTCTGGGACAGAGAAGGAACCAGCAGCAGGTAACAGAAGCAGCATTGCAGGGAGGTGCTCACATGAATTTTTTGGAAAGCAAAATAGAAGCTGTGGCCATTAATTGCTTGGGAGCCGTTAAGCGGCAGGATTGCTGCGTAGCATTCAGCAGATTCATCCGTGTTTTCTCAGAGTATGAAACAAAGCTCTGGTGGGTCATAGGCACTGCTGGTCACTGATTTTGGCACACTTTGCATACAAAAAGGTGACATCTTAACTCTCAAACATCACCCAAATGAGGAGCAGCCAAAAATAGGGTTGTTCCTTTTAGGAGTTAGGTTCCTTTTAGAAGTTTTGTTTCTTTCAGGAGTTATTTAGAAGTAACTCTGTTTGGAGGAGGGAAAAAGTGGCATTGTGCACTTAGGTGTTGTAGAGAAGTGGAGCAAGCTTGAGAGGTATGAACTCTGTCTCAATGTTCAACTACAACAAACCCTTTCCTTTTGGAAAGGTCCTTTTGGAGAGCTGACACTCAGCAATTGGATTTGCAATTAAAAGGTGTCAGGGGAGGTTTTGGTTTGATGTCAGGGGAGGTTTTTGTTGGATTTAGGGAAAGGTTCATCCCCAGAGGGTGCTGGCACTGCCCAGGCTCCCAGGGAATGGGCACAGCCCCGAGGCTGCCGGAGCTCCAGGACCATTTGGACAGCGCTGCCAGGGATGCCCAGGTGGGATCTGGGGGGGTTTGTGCAGGGCCAGGGGCTGGGCTGGATGATCCTGTGCGTTCCTTAAAACTCAGGAAATTTCACTATTCTGTGATTTAGCCTCCACCTGCACCTAGAAATGCCCCTCCTCAAGCAGGATGAAAGGGCACTGAGAGCCCCAGCACTGAAGGTAGAACCTGCGTGGTTGGCAAATTCCGCTCCAATTGCTCTGCTGGTGAAATTTGAAATAAAAATATAGGAAATGAGGAGTTAATTCAATTAAACATTTTCCCACCCACATTTTACCTTTCCTCACCACTCAGGGGAATCATTCATGGAAAGTATATCACCAGCAGACTTATTTTTACCATTATTTTTAACTTAATGAGTATACCTTCCACATCAGAGGGAAAGTACAAAGGTTAAATTTTACATTAAGAGCACATTGCAACATGGTATGCAAATATCCCTATGCAAATCTAGAGCCGGCAGAAGATAAATGTGTTTTATTTTTAACCAGTTAACTATGACTGTGAAGTATGGTGCAAGATATTCAGTAGTTTCATTTTATATCTTTCTTGTAAATAATGCATAAAGTATGTAGATGTTGTCAAAATATGATGAAGCTATTAGCTTTATAGTTTTCATAGTTAAGAATGTGTTCAGCATGTAGCTCCTAATAACTCATTTCGAAACGCAGACACCATTATAAAATATTTCTTGTTCAAGTGAACGTTATCATGTGACATAATGATTTTGCTTAAAACCAAGTTAAATGAGGAGTAAAATTAAACAATATTGCATGAATTGTGTTTGACTAATTTTGTGTCACATTATATTAGCCGAGCTTTCAAAATATGTGTTAATGACAAATAGTGTAAGCCCCTAACATACTTTATATGTCTGTAAAATCACCCTTAAGTCATTAGCTTTTAAAGGTTCATTTTGTTTGCAGTTTTTGTAGCCACTGGCTTTTTAGTGATTACTTTTGTCTATGAATCTAGACATGATTAAAAAAGAGATATTTTACATAAGTCTTTGGGACTTATTGCCATATTATGGGGGCATAGCGTGTGCATTAAAACAATGCCTAATAATTGATGAGCTCTACACTTTGGAGGTAAACAGAGTTAAGGGTGAATTTTAATGTTTACATCGTATTTACATAAGAACCACGCTGAGCCCTTAATCAACAGTTTGTTTCTTTTACATCTGGATTTATCCCTTCCCTGCCACCAAAATCTCTCATTCCAAAGGCTGCAAAAGCATTACAGATCCCTGGGTTCAATTAAAAAATTGTAAAATCACAGGATCTCAGAATGGTCTGGGTTGGAAGGTCTTTGAAGAGTCTCTCATTGCACCCCTGCTGTGGGCAGTGACACCTTCAGCCAGCCCAGGTTTTCCAGTGCTCCATCCAGCCTGGCCCTGGACACTTCCAGGGATGGGACAGCCACAAAAATGCCCAAATTTGTTTCAATAAGTTAAGTGCTTACTTTTGATGTGTTGTAAGTCAGTGGGGACTTGCAGTGTTCCCAACACAAGTGAAGATTCTTTACACTTCTTGGCTGTGGCATGAGACTGTATATGTTATATTCATTATATTATTTAACATTTAATATTACATATTTTATGGGTAATTATGTTTATATGTGCAAAATATCAGCATATACATATGCATTGTATTATATGATGCATTTATATTTATATATGAAATATATGTTATGTATACATTTTTATATATACATGTACAGATATCTGTGTATATTAATATATCTATGTATATATATAAATATATAATATATAATATATAATATATAATATATAGTATATTATATATTATATATTATATATTATATATTATATATTATATATTATATATTATATATTATATATTATATATTATATATTATATATTATATATTGAGATAAATATATGATATATATAATATCTATCTCCTCTCTAAAGGGGTCACATTGCTAAAACAGAGCAGGTAGAAATCTGCACCATTTTCTTTTCTGGATGGGATTTTGGACACATCCAAGCCTTCACACCCCAGTGGACATCTCCAGTCATTTTTTACCCATTTTCCTGAATTTTTCTGTTGTTTTCTCCCCCTCTGTCCCATCACAGGGGTTTCAGTGAGGTCTCTGCCCCAGCACTGGTCACTAGGAAACACAGACTGGTCTTTCCAGGTGACACCAGGGCCAGGCAGGGACAACCCCAGCTCCTGAGTGTCTCCTCAGAGGGAAAAAAAGACTCTTTATGTGGTGATCTCTTCCTGTATATATAGTTATTAAAAACAAAAAAAAAAAGAAAAAAAGTCCCTCCCAATGGACTGGAATTATTCCGGGTGTCTGTGGGAGGCAAGGGCAGGACACTGATGGGGGTGGCAAGGGGCAGGAGGAGGCAATGTGGTGTTTTTCAGTGTCTCAATGCTCAACTTCTTTGATAAAATCTTCATTCTGCCCACCCTACCCCGGTGCCTTAGAAAGCTACAGCTTTATCTCCAGAATTCTCCCTCTGGACACTTGTCAGAACAAAGAGTATGGACTTTGCATATCATTTATCCTCTTGTATATAAGGAGCTTGTCACATCTTAATGTTGAACCTCACCAGAGAGCAGACCTCTGGAGCACTCCGAGCTCTGCTTTGCATTTGGGTGGGAAAAGCGGATCCGCGGCTCCTGCTGATCCCAGGGCCGTGTCCCTGCTCCTGCCCCACCTGCCAGGGGCTCCCTGACGTGGGACAGGGGCAGGAACAGCCTGGGCAACAGTGGGGTCGGCTGGAAATCACTTCTAGGGGGCCAAATTCCTTTATTCGCTGCTGGCATCGAACCTCTGCTATGCTTTTGTAGCATGGCCTTGATGTTAAAATGGCTCAAATTCTTGGCAATTCAATAAGGGCATTGAGCTGGTGCTATTGGTGTGAATCCTACTTTGGAAAATTAAAAAAAAAACCCTAAAATTACATTCAGATGCCCTGATATATTGGTTTGAACCAAACACTTCAGAATAATGGTGTGGCCATCATTTGCTGTGGAAGGAAGAGTTTATTGTCCCCAGGGACACTTGTCCTGGCAGGGGACAGGGAGGATGTGGGTCCCGTGGCTCTCCTGGGCCCTGGCCACTCATCCGGGGCTGAGGGATGCTCCATAGAGTGCCAGGAGCTGGGTGAGGAAATGGGGCATTAACCTCTCTCTGCTCGTTTGGTTGCTGAAATAAAGGCGACAATGAAGATCTTTTACAGTGGGAGGAATTGAACCTTCCTGGCACACTGAGGAAAGATGATCCTCAGCCATCAGGGATAACACAGCTTCTAGCTGAAGCTATTTGCTTATCCCTGGGACTTTCCTGCATTGCACTTGGCTCTTTAAGTCCTTTGCATACCAAAATGTTTAACGACAGAATTTTGTTACCAGGTGAAATACATTCTGAATATTGGTGGGTTTTGTGCAAGATCCATTGAGGTCCCTTCGCTTTGCTGAGCTCCAGATAAGTCACACGGAAGCTCAGTGGCCTTCCTGACAATTGTCACAAGAGAAAAGCTGTCAAGGAGTGCTTTGAGCACCAGAATGGTTGGAGATGTGCCTATGATATTGATTAATACTCTGCTGACTCCTGGTTAATGCTCTGGGTTCCATCAATCCCAGAGCAGCAGTGGCTCTGCCATGGTGGCACCCTGAGCTGATGGAACTGGCAATTTCCACTGGTAATTTCCACAGCTACTTCTGGGAGACCAGCAGAAGAAAAACAAAGCAGGGGAAATGGACAGCTCACAGTGAAGATGTTTAAATATTTATTAAACGGTCAGCTAAGATTCAGGATCCATTTAACATAGCCAAATTTGATATGTTAAGATGAAGAGTTGCACTTCTGTAATACCATCCTATTTATTTATTTATTTATTTAGTCCTTAATATCATATCACTACTTTGCCAACAACTTGAGGAAAGATTTGGAAAGTTCTGTATTGTCCTTGGATCAGACTCTGAATGATCATAAAATGTCAATATGAAATTAGGCCATTTTTTGGGAAAGATTTGTAGATTCTCTTTTCCGCATTGAGATCAGAATTTGGAAATCAAAACAGGAAAAGGAAAAGGAAAAGGAAAAGGAAAAGGAAAAGGAAAAGGGAAGAGAAGAGAAGAGAAGAGAAGAGAAGAGAAGAGAAGAGAAGAGAAGAGAAGAGAAGAGAAGAGAAAAAGAGAAGAACTCTTATCTGCCCAAACAAGATCATTTCAAGGAAACAAAATTAGTCATTTATTTCCAAACTGGAAAATGACCATATTGTAACAAGGAAAAAATCCATAAATGAATTTAGCAATAGCTTTTAAAATTAAGATAAAAGCTGTCAGTTTTTTTTAGAATGCAAGAGTTACATCTGAAGGAAATTATTTAATGTTTTAAATTCACCAGTGCTCCCCAGACCCTGTAGTACAGCCCAGTGTATGCTTAGAAAAAGCTACTTCATCTATTTAATTAAGAGAAACTACTATCAAAGCAGATTTCGCATTTAAAATTCGTGTTTAAACTTCTCACAGATTAAGTGAGCTTAAACAGTTGCTATTCCTGACTTTAACAGCATTATAAAATACATTAGAGATTGAGAGGATAAAATTCTGCCATGTTAGGTTATAACCTAACTGCTATTTGCAGTTGTAAGGACTACTAATGGCGCAGGGACAAGATTTATTATAGTAAAGACATCCTGCTTAACATTACCCTTGTCATTCCATTAATAATGACTGCTTATGAGCCATCTCGTTGGCATCTTTGTTGTCCTGAAAACTTAAAACTCACAGCACAATTCTTTACGATGTGCTACATTGCCCCCTCTGGGTATTCCTGACCATTATCCCATTTGGTTATATTCAAAACTGCTGCCTCCTGAGAGAGCATTAGGGCCGACCTTTAACCCTGCAATATTCTTGGTTCAAATGGCGTAATAACATGTAGTGAATATTTACAAGCATACTTATACTATAATAGAGTACTGCTGTGAACATTAGCACATATTTTCTGCTCAATCGGGCTTTGATGTAGAGCTTGGCTTGTACCCTGGAGAAAATGCAGTCCCCAATAAGCTGTGCTAGTGAAACACCCTCGAACCTCCTCGGCTCCTGCCGGGCAAGGCTGTGCCATGCAGATGGGCAAGGCTGTGCCAAGGCTGTGCCATGCAGATGGGCAAGGCTGTGCCATGCAGATGGGCAGCTCTGTGCCCAGAGCACGCCAGGTCTGGGGCAGCCTCCCAGGGGGAGGCACAGCCCCTCCTGTGCTGCCTGGGGTTTTGTTGGCCTTGGGAAAAGGTGATCCCATCCAGGGAAAGCGAATCAGGCTCGTGGAGTATCCTGAGGCGGATGGGCAGGGATCATCCAGCCCTGCTCAGGACACCCCAACAATCCCACTCTGTGCCTGGGAGTGTTCCCAAGCACCCTGTCTGCACTGCCCTGAGAGCCCTGCTCCAGTGCCCAACTGTGGCCTTAAAGCAGAGATCCATGGTGGTGCCAGGGGCAGCTCCCCCTGCCCTCTGTGGTTCCTGAGTGCCCTGGCTGTGATTTCCAATGAAGAGATCCATGGTGGTGCCAGGAGCAGAGTTCCCCCTGCTCTCTCTGGTTCCTAAGTGCCCTGAGGGTGATTCCCTGGTGCCAGGAGCAGTTTCCCCTGCCCTCTGTGTTTCCTGAGTGCCCTGGGTGTGATTCCAAGGCACACCACTGGCTTTCCACTCCTCTCTGTATCCTGGCCAGTGCCATCCTCGCAGGGCTCTCCTTTTCCTTGCCATCATCCTGCCCCAGATGTCCTGAAGGACACTGGAGAGTGTCCCTTGTGAATGGGGTTTGATCCAGAGCACCATCTCTCACTGCCATCCCACGCTGGCTGTGCCAGGATGCTCCTGGGAGTTGTTCTCCAGCCCTTCCTCTCTTGTCCTCCCTCCACTGCCCTCCTGGGAGCTTCACCCTGAAGGGGCAGAGTTTCAGCCCTTATGGAAGGTGGTGGCAGGTGATAATTTCACAACAGCCATGGGGATTGCACTTGAGGGCACTTTTAGTTTCACAAGTGAGCATCTCTGCTGTTCTCAACAGGAGAGGCTCCTGCTTTCCACATGGCCTCATGTTGAGCTGTCCTTCCTCTTCAATTTACACCAATTAGCATCCATCCCTACCTGCCTCCTGTCCTGCCCTGATCTCTGTGGATCCATCTTCTCCAGCCCAGCTGCACCAACCCAAAATTTCCCCAAGGCCTTTTCCTCTCCACTTTTCCTCTGTCCAGCATTACCAGCCATCAGCAAAGCCCTCTGTGGCACTGTCCCTTCCTGAATGGGAACAGTGGGGTGTCCACAGAGGGTCACTGCCTCGAGCCATGGGGATTGCAGCAACCTGGGCCATGGCAGGGCATTGGAATGAGATGATCTTTGAGCTCTTGGAATGGACTGTCCAGGGAATTGGTGGTGGAGGTGAAGGTGTTCAAGGAATGTCTGGGTGACAAGGTGGGGATCGGTCACAGGTTGGACTCAGTGGTCTTGGGGCTGTTTTCCAACCTTACTGATTGTGTGATCCTGTGGTTCTGTCTCTTCCAACCCAAACCAGTGTGGAATTCCAATGTTAAAACCACTGTGGAGTTCTATGATGTGCATCACTTCTGCATGACACACTGATGAAAACTCTGGCATGAAAAAGGCCAGAGTTAGACACTTGGTCAGACAGGTTAATGTCTTTAATATTAATTTGGCTGTAGGTTTTTCTAAGTTTGTTCCCATCCATTACTGTTTTCTCCTTCCTTAAGGACAAGACAATTATTCCAATTTGTTGTAAAACCACTTTTGCTGCGCTTTGCTCTCTGTTTCCTGTTTCTGTAACGTGCCCTGTGGAGATTTGATAGCGAGTGCAAGTGGTTTTCTTGTGAAAGTTTTCTGATTTTCAGGGCTTGGAGGAGAAAGGGTCACTTTTCAGTTTTGTTGGTTTATGAGTGTGCTGTTAATCTGCTTAGAAGAGTCCAGCACAGAGCTAACGTGAGTGTTTGAAAGAAGAGTCTCTTGTGGTTATGAGAAACTTTGACTGGGCAATATCTGTCTGTCTCCAGCCACAGACAGAATAAACCTTCCTTATTTTCTTGGTGTAACTTATAAACCTGTTACAGTTTTTGCATTAAAATCTCCCTATACAAAGGAGATGTCCATTTTTTGATATTTTATTCATAAGATCCCTCAAGGTGTCATTGAAATTCTCTCAGTCTTTCATCAGCGTGATCCACTCTTGGAGGGTACACCTGCACAATAGATGAAATGGTTGTCCTCGGAGAATAATGGCAGCCATCCTGATATTAATTTGGTTCCAAGTAATTATCAAGTTCATATCTTTCAGTTTGCTGGGAAACTTTTTCTTTCTTTTGACTTTCTTCCTTTTTTTTTTTTTTTCCTGTTCCAAATAGAATTAGTTGGGCTTGTTAGTGCTGCTCCAGAATCTCCATAGACTGATCCCCTTCTCTGGGACTTCAGCTCAGGTTGATACCTTCATCCCTGAATTTTTGTCCTGAAATTATTGTTATTGTGTGAAGTTCAATAATGCACCTGATGGGAGTAGTTAATGCAGTAGGAAAATAAAATGACTTTTATCATTTCTATGCAGGTGCTGCTCTATCAATTACACCTCTGTGAGCGGACAATCAGGTTCAAGCCAGTGGTGGCCTCTCTCCAGACCATTTAGATGCTTTTTCTATAATAATATTGAAAAATACGGTCAGAATGTGCCCACAAATACATCTGGGGATGAATCCCTCTCCTTCTCCTGCAGAGCTGTGTGACCAAACGGAAGAACAATTCCAAATCACAAAATTCTGGAGTAGGTGCTTTGGAGATTAATATCTTCAAATTAATGGTGCATCAGCATTTTTGGGCTGGTTAGAGCAGAGGCTCAGCTCCATCCATCCCACAGCATGCAGAGCTCACAGGATGGGGCGGGTTAGAAGGGACACAGACAATTCTGGAATGTCTCCTGTGTGAAAAATCCACCTGTTCAGTGCTTGGTTACTGCACACAGATTTTCCTCATATTCAGGTGAACCTTTCTGCCTGTTCCTCTTGTCCTGAGAGGCTCTTTGGATGCCAAAAAACAAAGGTGAGCCTTTGGAAAAGTTGAAGAAGGCCTTAAATCCAATTAAAGCCTTGCAGCACAAAGCCTGAAGGGTGCAGAGAAGTCCAAAGGACCAGCCCTGGCCATGCGTGTTGGGGTGTCCCATTTAGCCCATCCTCTTGCACACCTGTGTGAGGTATTTACACACTTCTGCCTGTGATGATTAAGGCAGAAAAGGCAGTTGAAAGAGTTGTTATCTAAGGAAAAAAAGGAGTTTTTAAATTTTTAATTTTTATTTGGGAAGCCTTGCCCATGGGTGTTGCTGCAGCAGAGGGCTCTGGGCAGAGGAAGAGCCCAACAGCATTCTTTGGATTATTAGGGATTTCTCCTCCTTTCCCCTGGCTCCTGCCAACCAATTTGTATTTTGAAGGAAGCCTGCAAGAAATTTTGTGTTTTCTTCAATTCTCTCAGTTTATTTCTGTTCACATCACTCTCCTTTTTCCCCCCATTGGCAGTAAATCCTCAGGCTGAGCCATCCATTTATTACAGGTTGGCAGCTGCTCAGTCTGCCAGTGTGCTGTGATCTGTTTTTAGCTGCCAATAGTGCAGCATTAACAAATCTCTTCTGATATTTATCTGTGGCGCTGCCTTTTGTTAAATGAAGAACACAAAGTTCTGGACACACTGTATTGGGAGTTTTATTGCGGCACGTCGGGCACTTAAAAGTTCCCTCCAAGATTTTTCCAGCCTGGGATAACATCCCCAGCACTCTCTGCATCCTAGGATGCATTTTTTTCCTGTTTATTTTTCAGATGCTGCTTCCTGAAAAAGGAAGGTTTGATGGGAATAATCCATGTTTCTTTCCTGAATGTTTTATAGAAAAATATCAATATTATGGAAAACATTGAAAGATGTATTAATCCATTTTTTTTCCCAATTGATCTGATTTTTTTTTTCTCATTTTTCTCCTGGAATTATCCTGGAATTTCTAGTATTTTTATTATAAATACGATTAATAAATATTATTATTAATTATTAGTATATTAATTATTGTTATTAAATTATTATTAATAAGCATTATTAATAGATCATATATATTTACTATATATATTATTTTTATAATAGTTACTATAATTATTATATCCTGAAATTATTATTATTATTTTCTCCTGAAATTATTATTATTAGTGGAATTATCTCCACCTTTATATGGAAACTACTTTCCATCCCTGTAGAGTTTTATCAGAGGATGGATTCAGGTCACAAGTCTGTGCTTGAGCTCATGCAGACCAGCTGTGCATTAGCACAGTGCTATGGATACCTACTTTAAAAAAAAATATTTCACAATTCTCATTTATGTATTAATTTCATCACTTGTTCTCATTTAATTACTTATTTTCCCTTTATTTTTAAGGGTTGGAGAAGTGTGGGTTACAAATTGGTTTAACACTAGGAAACACTCACTTGATAATTGTGTTTTACCCTCTTTTTGTTTATGGGTTTTTTTTTTTTTTTTTTTGTAGAATGTTGTAGGTTTTAATTAACCAGCCTGCAGATGGGCTGGAGAAATGACTCATTTCACAACACATCTCCATCTTTTTCAGCCATCACATACTTAACTTGCAAATCCTCCTGAACTGTAACCCAGTGTCTTATGGCTCTTGATTCTACATTTCCCCGCAGATCCTCTGCCTTCAGTGGTGTCAGAGCTGCAGGATGTGACTGTTAATAACAGGAATTAAACTGCAGCAGAGCCCCGACACTCACATGACGTTGAGGGTCTGATTTCAGGCCACCAAGGCAGAAAACTGAGGCAGGAGAACCTCTGCAGGTTTGTGCCAGTGGGTTTGTGCAGCCATGGGATGGAGTCTGAGGGTGTGTTGTGACAGGAAAAGGGGGAATGATTTAAAATGAAGGGGTAGGGCTGGATGGGAGATTGGGAGTTGGGAATTGTTCCCTGGCAGGGCTGGATGGGATATTGGGAGTTGGGAATTGTTCCCTGGCAGGGCTGGGTGGGATATTGGGAGTTGGGAATTGGGAATTGTTCCCTGGCAGGCCTGGATGGGATATTGGGAATTGGGAATTGTTCCCTGGCAGGGCTGGGTGGGATATTGGGAATTGGGAGTTGTTCCCTGTGAGGGTGGGCAGCCCTGGCACAGGTGCCCAGAGCAGCTGTGGCTGCCCCTGGATCCCTGGCAGTGCCCAAGGCCAGGCTGGACACTGGGGCACCCTGGGACAGTGGGAGGTGTCCCTGCCATGGCTGGGGTGGCACTGGGGGGATTTGGGGTCCCTCCAACCCAAACCATTCTGGGATTCTGTCACTCCTTAAGGATCACCTGTAATCTGTGATGCAAACCACAATATTTTCTACAACTCCCCTGCTCTTGTTGAGGTCTGAGGAGGCACAAAGATGCTGAGCCTTTTTGGCACACCAAAATTTATCCAACCCAAACCATTCTGGGATTCTGTCACTCCTTAAGGATCACCTGTAATCTGTGATGCAAACCACAATATTTTCTACAACTCCCCTGCTCTTGTTGAGGTCTGAGCAGGCACAAAGATGCTGAGCCTTTTTGGCACACCAAAATTTATCAACCAACCAAAAACTTATTCTCCTCCTTGACTTCTTGCACAAATCTGCCCAAAAATCAAATCACTGACTGACAGGCCAATTTTCTGCCAAATTTCAAGTCCTACTTTCAACTCTAGAAACTTTTCCATTGAGCAGCTCCAGGTTCCTCCTTGTTTGGAGGTGTCTGGTGCTGGGGCAGGGGCAGCCCAGGGTTCTGCTGCTGTTTGTTTCAGGGTGATTCTGGCTGGAAAAGACCTCTGAGGTGATGGAGCCCACCCAGGCAGTGCCAAGCCCCCTCCTAAACCATGTCCCACCCGTGTCCTATCCATGTTTTCCACCCCCTGACCCGTTCCTGGCAGCCAGGGAGCCGCCCTGATTGGAAACTCCACTGATCAATGCAAGAGGCAAAAGCTCCAATAAATCCTGCCTGCCAAAGGCACCACCCAGAAGGGAGCTTTGGCTCCCTTTTTTACCAGCACGTGGGAATGGGGCTGTAAATGAGGGAATTACGGTGGCCGTTAATGTTGTTCTGTAATGTTCTCTGACTCTACACCCATAATTTTCATTCCCAGAAAAAGGCTTGGATACCCAGTGCTTTACAGGCAGAGGAATCACTGCCAACAAACTGGAGTGAGTTTGATATCAGTTCTGCAATGGCAAACTGATTGGATGTGTTTTCTTGCACTTAAAATTCAAAATATCCTCTATTTGACTAATCAACATTTGTTCTCCCTTCTCTAATATTTTTTCCTTTTTTATTTGACACGATCAATAAAAAAGTAGATTTTCTCCAAATTTTATGTTTAAAACCACAGAAAGCACAAACCTGGAACCCTTTTCCTGGAGGATGGATTTCACTGCAGCTGTCTCTCGTGCACCTTTCCCTCCTGGGCTCATCCTCTTGCTGATTCTTGTAAGATTTGAGAGAGGTTGTTGCTATGGCACAGACCTTGGGAGGATTTAATGACCTGTGCTACTTTGCATTGAAAAGTTTTACTAATCTCCTGCTTGGAATGGCTTTCGGAGCTGTGTTGGAGCCAGGCCCTTGGTTTAGGGCCCTGTTCCCACTGGTGAATTTCCTTTAGGATTCATAGAACCACGCAAGGTAACTCAATTTCTTCTTGGCCATGTCATGGCTGGTGATGCTTTGCTAAATATACTGAGTTTTAAATACATCCAAAGGGTCTCGGCTGTGAAATCCCTCAGGGATTTTGGGAAGGGGGGCACAGGATGCACCAGTGCCTCCACACCCCTGTTAGAGCTGAGCTCCTGCATGTTGGGAATTTTGGGGTGTTGTGGGGCTCAGGACACAACGTTTGGGGTCAGTAAATGGAATTACTTTGCCTGAACTCTCTGGATGCCTGTGCTGGAGTGTGGGACAGCATCAGCTCCTTCGACCTCTGATGATTCCAGCTTAGTTAAGATTTTTTTTTCTTCTTTCTTTTTTTTTTTTTTTGTCCCTGATGCCTTTTTCCTTCAGAAATAACTGTTTATAATCAGTTTAATGCAGATAAAACCATTACTTCTTCACTCTTCAGAAACTCTTTATGCTTCTTAATTAAAGCTTTTGTCTGAACACAAAATAATTAATACATAAAATGAAGCAGAAGGAAAGAATCGACTGTGAAACCAGTCACTCAGTTGTGTATTTAAACAATATTTAATCATTAGAGTAACACAGTGCTTGCACTTTTGGAAAGAAAACAAGCCTTATACTTCATGTTTATTTAACACTTTGACTAGTTCATTCTTGGAGGTATGAAATGAGGCTTATAGAGTGCCAGAGCAGTAAATCAGACGTTCTGAAAATTACTGGGTCTTAAACAGTAGTGTCATTTTAAACCTAAACAGTTCAGTGGTGCACCAGCACATAAAAGTGACCTCTTAGAACAACACCTACTGTTTACACTGAAAGGCAAGGCAAGGAAATAAAAACAAGGCATAAAATATGGGGCAGTGAGAATGGCATTTACTTCTGTTTCTGCCTCTGCTCTGGATGCTGATGGGTGTGATGACTTTCACAGAATTAATGCATTAGAGACAGCCCATGCAAAAAAATAACGTCATGGATATCACATGCCCACATGTGTGTAACCAAAATTTTGGGCAGCTTCTCACACCCAAGCACTTTCCACCTGAGCGTTCACTCGGGTTTTAAACCTCATTTGGGTTGGCACCGTGGTCGCTCACTTTACAGCTTTTCATATTGGTGATCTCATGAAAGAATTTATTGTCGGGGATATTTGTAGAGGAAAAAACACATGGATTCAAAGCAAATATTCCATTTCTTTTGTGGAGAGGGAGTGCTGAATGTTTGGATTGTAGGTGTGATTTGCTTGCACTTTGCAAGCACAAAGGCCCTGCTTCACCACAGGTTGTGTATGGTTTTACAACCAGCTACACACTTGGCTTCTGAGCACAGAATAACCACAGAGTTTGGCTCAAAAGCGAACATTTTCTGCCCAAATTGTTCATTAACATTTTTTACCAAGCTGTTCTTTGGAGAGGAACGGGCAGAAAGGATTTTGGGTGGTGCGTAGGTGAATTTTTGCAGTGAAACCTGGAGATTTCCTCATCCAGAGGCATTTGTCATTCCTGGGGTTTGGCGATGCATTTAAAACCTCTTCCCAAGCCTGGCCCAATTCAGGGCTGTCCAGGTCTATCTCCCAGTCCCAGAGGATTTCCCAGTGCTGTTCATCCTCCTCATGGGGTAAATGGAGGCAAAACTGGCTGAGGTGGTGAAAAAGCAGAAGCACCTTCCCAGCTGCCAGGATGGACGTGGCTGTGGAACACTCATGGACACACTGAGCTCGGACACTGCTCCGGTCACTCTGGTCACTGTGGTCACTCTGGTCACTCTGGTCACTCTGATCACTCTGGTCACTGGTCACTCTGGTCACTGTGGTCACTGTGGTCACTGTGGTCACTCTGATCACTGATCACTCTGGTCACTCTGGTCACTCTGGTCACTCTGGTCACTGGTCACTCCGGTCACTGGTCACTCTGGTCACTCTGGTCACTCTGATCACTCTGGTCTCACTGGTCACTCTGATCACTGGTCACTCTGGTCACACTGGGTCACTCTGGTCACTCCGGTCACTCTGGTCACTCTGGTCACTCTGGTCACTCTGGTCACTCTGGTCACTGGTCACTCTGGTCACACTGGGTCACTCTGGTCACTCTGATCACTCTGGTCTCACTGGTCACTGGTCACTCTGGTCACACTGGGTCACTCTGGTCACTCTGGTCACTCTGGTCACTCTGATCACTGGTCACTCTGGTCACACTGGGTCACTCTGGTCACTCCGGTCACTCCGGTCACTCTGATCACTGGTCACTCTGGTCACACTGGGTCACTCTGGTCACTCTGGTCACTCTGGTCACTCTGATCACTGGTCACTCTGGTCACACTGGGTCACTCTGGTCACTCCGGTCACTCCGGTCACTCTGATCACTGGTCACTCTGGTCACACTGGGTCACTCTGGTCACTCTGGTCACTCTGGTCACTCTGATCACTGGTCACTCTGGTCACACTGGGTCACTCTGGTCACTCTGGTCACTCTGGTCACTCTGATCACTCCGGTCACTCTGGTCACTCTGGTCACTCTGGTCACTCCGGTCACTCCGGTCACTCTGATCACTGGTCACTCTGGTCACTCCGGTCACTCTGGTCACTCTGGTCACTCTGATCACTCTGATCACTCTGGTCACTCTGATCACTCCGGTCACTCTGGTCACTCTGGTCACTCTGGCTTGTGACCCTTTGGGAGCTGCTGCTGGGCAGGAAAGCTCTGCTGGTCCTGTTCCCAAAACACTTGTGAGTAAGATATATGAATTTGGGGATTTTTGTTTTATTTTGTAGCATATTGAGCTTGGGTTTTTGTCTGTTTGTTTGTTTTTTGTAGTGGTTTTTAGTTGCTTTCTTAAATTGATGTTTGGGGGTTTTGTGGGGTTTTTAAAAGGACACATTTACATTTACATTGACTTTACATTTAAATTTAAATTTGCATTTATATTTACATTTACACTATATTTACCTGTTGGAGCAAGTGCAGAAGTGGCCACGGAGATGCTGCAGGGCTGGAGCCCCTCTGGAGCCAGGCTGGGACACCTGGGGGGGCTCACCTGGAGGGGAGAAGGATCCAGGGAGAGCTCAGAGTCGTTTCCAGAGCATAAAGAGGATCCCAGAGAGCTGCAGAGGGACTGGGGACAGGGATGGAGGGACAGCACACAGGGAATGGCTCCCAGTGCCAGAGGGCAGGGCTGGATGGGAGATTGGGAATTGGGAATTGTTCCCTGGCAGGATGGGAAGGGGCTGGGATGGAATTCCCAGAGCAGCTGCCAACATCATAAAATTTTTAAGTCTCTGGACTTAAAACTCTCACTTTTACCAGACTGAGAGTGTCAGAAATTGGGGACCAAAGGTGAAATCTCTGCTGAGACAGAACTCCTGAATTCCAGAAGTGCTCCCCCAGGAGCAGGTAATGGTGTTTATTTCCCTGTTACATCACATCAGGAGCCTAATGAAGAGGAGTGATGGGTTTGAATTCGAGGAGCACATGTGATTTTTATTAGGTTGGATCCTGAGTGAACAGAACATTGAAACTGTAATTATGAATATTTTACAAATGTGAACCTTCAATTAACTGTATCAGTTGTGTTTGTGAACTGTGGAGAACTTGCATTATTAATGAAGACACAAGGTTAATATTAGTTTATTTATCATTTGGAATATGGCTTTTGAGTTAATCATACAAGTCTTGCCACATTCAATTTTGATTAATGCAAGAAGTTCAGGCAGGCTTTGTTAAACAAATATTTATTATGTGTGATGTATTATAAAGCAATAAAGCATTTTTTCCTCCATCTCAGGTCCTATATACATACAGGTCCTTCTACTATGGTGAAGACTGTCAGCCAACATCTTCTGGTTATGAGGACAACAAATAAATCATGGGAGTCTTCTGTGTGATTTTTTTTTAAAAATTCAGATTTAATCCCTCTTATATAGAGGAGGCTGCAGTGTCCTGCAAGGTGTTCTGCACCCCCATATGGGTTTGATGTGAAGATTGACATTGAGGATATTTGCTGTAAATCACTCCCTTCCTTCTACTTTTACTCCATTTCAGAGCAGTTGGAGAATTGGACTGCTTTAAAGTCCAACACCATTTGTAGCATGGCCAAATTGTTCCAAATAATGAAGAATTTTAGGCAGCTAAATTACAATTTTGGGAAGTTTTGTCACACTCCTTGCTGGCCTGAGGGAGCCTTGGGAAGCAGTGGCAGAGACTTCCAGCAGATCTTGGCCAGTGGATCCCGTTTGGAATGGAAGATTTTGGATCTGAATTAAAAAAACTTATTTGCCATTCAATTTTCAACACAGCATTGTCAGCCACAAAGCTTTAACAATTAGGAGTGAAATCTGATATTGTTAAGAATGGCAAGCACTCTTAATGTGAGGTTTGGTTCAGAAAAGAGTTAAGACTTTTCCTAAACCTCAGTGAAAGCTGGAAGAACAACACAGCAACTTGGTTCAAGTGTCTGAGGCTTTAAAAATACTCCCTGAGTCACAAGGCTGAAGGTATAAATCCCATGAATTACAACCCAGTTAATGAGTTTCTTCTGAAGGAGGGTTCCTCTGAATGCCAATTTTGGCAAGTTTGTGCTGGGCAATAGGCCACATCTTAAAAGTGTTAGGAGGATTTAAGATTATTTCATTTAGGGGTGAAATATGAATTTTATTTTAAAATTTGTAGCCCTAAGTTTATCCTATATAATTTATGTGCAGTTTGTTCTGATTTAATGATGTTCAGCCCCTCTCCTTACACAATCAAAGCAGGGTCTTAGTTTGGAAAGGCCTGTGGATGATTCAATGGTTTTAATTTCTTTTTTAAACTTAAAACCAATTTTTTAAATATAAATATTCTGTCAGCAATGCACAAATTTAACTTCTTCTTCGCTTTATGATGATTTGGTCAGTAAAACAAATAAACAGTTGGGCAGCACCTGAGTTGGGAAGGGCTCCATCCTCCTCCAGTGTTAGTGGAATTCAGCAGTGTCTGCTCTAACCAGTTTCAGTGCAGCTGTTACAATTTTCATCCATAATATATGATCAGTTTGTAGGAATTTCCTCTACATGTGAGAAACAGACTTAATGCCAACGTTCTCAAATTGGAGTTAGTTATAAATAATGCACTAATAGATGTGAAAGAGCGTAAATGATTCCTTTGTGTGGTACCTGCGAGGTTGTTAGCGCTTCTTTAAAAAACAAACAAGCCCTCTTTTGCAGGATATTTATTCCCATCTCCTCCATCAAAGGGGCTGCAGTCTTTGTACCTTTTTATGTAAATTAAAAAATCTTTAGCCAGTTCTGTGTCAAAAATAAATAGTTGAATGAGCTTGCAGACAACATTTATTTTGTATGTACATTAATGGGCACTTCCATTTTTTCCTGCAGGCTAGAATCCACTTTGAAATTCATGTTTGATAAATTCCCTGGCTTTCCGAGTAATTTAGCTGTCTATAGGGCTGTTGATCCTTTGAGTGTATTGCTGAACCATTGGGACTTGTGCACCACATCTGCATATCCAAGTTCAAATATATACTCAAGATGATTGGTTTAAACTTTAAGTTGTTGATCTTATTCCTGATAGATTTGTTAGATTGTCTCCCATTTCATTTCTAAAATCTGTGCCTAATCCATAAATACCCCTTCTTAAATATGTCTCCAATAAATTCACTGATTGAGTTTGTCATTCTGTAAGCACAGGGCTGAATTAATATTCAGTGTAGGCTGATAATCTTTAGACACAATGCTGGCTGGTGCCGTGTGTGCCAGTGGAGCAGGGCACACTCAGCTCAGCCCCAGCAGAGGAGCTGCTCTCCAAAGTGCCAAAATTCCTGGGAAAATTCCCCTGGTGCCTCCTGAGCGTTTAAAAGGGGACCCAGCTCTCACTGGGTACGAAATGAGCAGGCAGGGACTGGGATCATCAGCTTTCCTGAAGCTCCTTTGGCTTGGCTTTTTCTCTCTCTCAGGCAGCTGAAATGTTCATTTTGAGCCCTTGGTGAGAGGATGGAGCTGATGGAACCCAAATTTCAGCACTCTGAGAGCTACAGCGAGGAGGGCCACCTGCAATTCCAGCCAGGCTGTTCCAGACCTGAGCTGTGCTGAGCTCTGTGCAATCCCCTCCAGGCCCAGGAATCCCTTCCCTGCCCTCTCCAGGCCCAGGAATCCCTTCCATGCCCTCTCCAGGCCCAGGAATCCCTTCCATGCCCTCTCCAGGCTCAGGAATCCCTTCCCTGCCCTCTCCAGGCCCAGGAATCCCTTCCCTGCCCTCTCCAGGCCCAGGAATCCTTTCCATGCCCTCTCCAGGCCCAGGAATCCCTTCCCTGCCCTCTCCTCCTGTCCCAGAGCCACACCAGCCAGGGGGATGCAGGGTTAAAGGGCTGGGGTTTTGGAGAGGCTCCAAACCAGGGGAACAAGGACCTGAACAGGAGCTGTGTGAGCACAGGATGATGTCTTAGGTTTAACTTTTCAATGTTTCCCATTCTGTGCTGCTTTAGTGTGTGGGGCTGGGCTCACATCAGGGATGCTGAGCTCTGTGCACAGAGCAGGGACACAAAACAATTCCTGCTCCAGCTGGGCACCAAGGACAAATGACCCAAATCTCAGCCCAGGAGCACAAACCCCGTGGGCTGGAGAGAGAAAAACAAGCAGGGTGGGACTGCAGGGCTAAAGCTGGAATGGGACAATGAACTGCAAGGTGCAAATGGAGCAGAGCTGATCCCAGGGACAGAGCCCGTGCCCGGCCGTGCATTTTGGGGCCATTTTGGTTCATCTTGGGTGCAGCCCTGGCTGGGCTCTGGTGCTGCCCAAGGTGCGTCCATGGAGGAGATGCTTTGAATCAATCCCTGCTGTATTCTGTGACTCTGTCCAGCCTCTGCTCTAGGGCAGCCTGAACAAGGCATCAATGGCATCACTTCCAGTTTTCACCTCTTTCTCATGAGCTTCTTCTAAATGTTGTGCTCAGCCCTCTGATAAGGAAAGGGGGCATTTAAAAGATGTCCTGTGAATGTGAATTAATTCAAAACTCTTTTTAAGTGTAAGATCAGTCACTCTGTTATAAAACTACTTGTCTGGTTTGCTGTGCAAAGTAGGAGAATAATTCAAATCATTTAAACTTGGAGCTTTGGGATTTTTAAAAGCCTGGTGTAGTGAAAGGTGGCTGGAACAAGATGGTCTTAAGATCACTTCCATCCCAACCCATTCCATGACTCTATTATTTACTTTCTTGTTATAATTTTAGGGAATTGACATTTATTTTCCTTGTTCCATTTAATAAATTCCCTAATTTGAGAAGACTGCTTTGCTTTCTAGAGGGGTGGGGTAAGGTAGCAGTGTGGGTGCAATAACCTATTCTGACACCAATATAGCAAGAATTTCAATTAAACTCCTTCTCTTTTTCTTGTTTCTATTCTTTATAAGAAATTATTCTAATAATGTATCTTGTGTGGTCTTTCAAGGTGAATTCCAATAAGTTCCTTGCCTTAATTAATAAACTGATCTGACTGGTGGTATCAAGAGTCAAATTTAGAGTCTCTGGGGTCTTTTTGTGACAGAGAGGAAAAGAAATGCAGTGGGGAGGGTTTTCCTGCTTGTGAGGGCTTGGTTTTTGTGTTATTGTTTTGATTGTTTTGTTTTAGTAATATCTAAAAACTTGTCTTTGATTTAAAACTCTTGATTAAACTTGATTTAAAACTCTTCATGGTTTAATGAACTGAATTGATTAACATCACAAGGATTAGAGAAATATATTTTCTAGTTTTAAAATGTGTATAAACGTATGTATGAATATGTATATATATATAGCTTGCTTGTCTCACAGAGGTTAATCTTTATTACTAAATGAATTTTTAAGATGTTTTTAAAGATTGTTTTTAAAATATCTTTTCCATCATGCTTTTTTTAGGGGGGAAAGATGTGTGCATGTGCCCCTGAATGGGGAGAGCACTCAACTCTGAGCTGAAATTTTCCATTCTACACAAAATCCAGTTTTGTCAGAAGCAGCACCACAGTGCCACCGTATTTAACATGATTTACTGCTTTGCTCACTTAAATTAACAAATAGTTCCATATTTCATGGAGGTAATTAGGCGCATCTATAACCTCAATAACGTGACTTTCTCCCAGGTGCAGTCCTGCTGAGGTCCATCAGCCAAACTTTGTCTCCCCAACTGAGCCCATCCCAAGCTCTTCGCTCCAGGAGATCCTGCCCACCTGTGTCCCTTTATTTTGGGCTGTGGTCAGTGCTTTCCCACAGACTGCTCTGCATTGTCTGAACGGATCCAGTGTGTGCGGCTCAATCTCAGACATTTTCCTATTGTTCCCTTTCCCCCGCTCATTCCGAACTTCTTCCTTTGGGACTCCTGGGCATTTCCAAGAGATTCTTTGGGGCTCTTTCCATCGCTCTGCCCGCCCCCTGATTTTTCCACCCCTCTGATTTTTCCTGCTGAAGGTATTTTCCCCCAGGACCCCCTCGTTCCTCCCCAAGGCGCTCATTCCCCCTGCTCCCATCCTCCTTCCCCTTCCCTCCCTCCCTCCGGGGCTGTCACGGCTGCCCAGGTTTGCTGGAGTCAATTTTTGTTTCATCTTGTAGTCAGTCTTACATAAATAGTGCAAGTTTGGCCTTGCCCCGGGTGATTGATGGGAAGGTATATTTGTACATATCGATTGAGATAAAAAATTAGTAGTTCGCAATAGGAAAGGCAAATTAGTCATCAGAAGGAAGGTGCTTGGAGTATTTTAAGAGTTCCTTGATTAATTCTTGTGCTGTGAGTTCTTCTGACAGTAAGTTTTATGTCCTGAGATGTGGGAGGATGAGGCAGTAGTATCAGGTTATTGCAAATTTTACTTTTACTCCTTGCTGATTTATTTTACTGGCTCTCACCACGATTAGACACAGAGGGCTAAAAATGTCTTCATTTTGGGGTGACAACTGCCCTTTTCCGGGCTGGAAGGGGGGGGGAGGAGGTTTTAGCCATGAAATTATTTTCCTTTTTATGAAAATTAATATTTAAAAGCTAGCCTGTGTAAAATCAAAATAGCCTTTATCCATGGTGACAAGCCCATCAGCTGGATGTTATCTCTAAAGGAGGAAAGGACTAATTCTGTGATACACTGATTAGGCTGAGAAGTAATATTTTTCTCTGCTTACTTGACAATTTTCTCCCTAATCACCTCATTGAAAGTAGTTTTTAATAAGCATCATAGGAAGCTGAGAGCTCTCGATCTTCCTAAAATACTTTCCACTTTTCCAAGGATGCTGCAGCATGTTTTTTAGTTTTCCTTTATTACAAACTATAATAGAATTGTTCCCAATAAAAATTGACTTATATTTGGCACTTTTAATTTGTCCAAGAATAATTTAGATAGAAATTCCAATTACTTTGGAAGGAAGGCATTTGCTCCATACTCTCTGAGCTTGTTTAAAAAGAAGTCTTTGATAATTTGCAAGCATTTCTCATGAAAGGCAATTTTACTTAACTGGAATCCAGAAGGAAAAAAAAAAAAAGACGCACAGAGGTTTCAATTTTTAAACTGATAACAAAGCACTATATTTGTGCTGTTACATTTCAGCACAAAGAGGCTGCAAAATAACCTTTTTTAGTTAATGGGAGAAAAAAAGATTTAATTGCTGTGAAACACTTATTCTACATATTATCTCTTTGATTAGCAGACAGTTGTAAATGACTTATTCAATGTAATTGCAAACTCTGGCATGGAACCCAAAGTAAATTATTTGTCTTTGCAGTCGGGGTGAGTTTGAACACTTTTAATTGCAGGATTTTTTTGAGCTTAGCAGAGCTCAACAAAACACATCCAGAGTGTTTGGGGTTTGGATTTTGCGTGGTTGTTTGAGTGTTGGTGCCCATCAGGCTGGAATTTGGTTAGCAAAGTGTGCCAGAGGAAATGGCAGCGCTTCTCTTGGTGCCCCATCTTAAGTATTTCTAAATTTGGTGGTTGAGTGGAAAAAATCATGAAATCAACAAATCCTTGAGGCTGGAAAAGCCCTCCCAGGCCATTGACCCCAACCATTGCCCAGCACCGCCAGGGCCACCTCTGTCCCAGTCCCCAAGTGCCACATCCACAGAGCTTTGAGCCCTCCAGGGATGGGGACTCAGTGCAAGATGTGTGGGGTGTCCTTGCCGCCTCTCCTGTGCCTCACACCAAGCTGCAGCTCTGACAGCCACAACCTTCTGCATCCTGAGCCTGTTCCCCGTGCTGGAATTGTGAAAACCTTCACCATAAATTAGGGAACGCGATTGCTTCATGCCATGGCTGCAGCTGGATCTCATAACCCCAGTCCTGTGCAGAAGGCAGGGACATTCAGGTTGGTGTGGGAAGGAAGGAAAAGGGTCAGAGTGACCGGGCAGAGGAAGGCAGGGATATTCAGGTTGGTGTGGGAAGGAAGGAAAGGGTCAGAGTGACCGGGCAGAGGAAGGCAGGGATATTCAGGTTGGTGTGGGAAGGAAGGAAAAGGGTCAGAGTGACTGGGCAGAGGAAGGCAGGGATATTCAGGTTGGTGTGGGAAGGAAGGAAAAGGGTCAGAGTGACCGGGCAGAGAGCTGGGAGTGGGAAAACCAGGAAACCCCGGAATCCTGAAGTGCAAAGCTCCACCTGGGGGCTGTTGTCCCAAGGGGAAGCTCCAAGAGGGGTTTTTCCATGAGCTCTTCAGCACAGGGTGATGACTGGCAGGTGGCAGGAACCCAAAATGCTGAGCCAGAACGATGTGCCAGGACTCCAGTCTGGGAGATGGTGGTGATGGCACCAGCCCCGGCTGGGAGCACTGTCACACCCAGGAGCAACAGAGATGAATTAGGGGACAGTGAGCAGTAAACAGTCCTTGTCTGGGGGATTTCAGAGGAAATCCTGTGCCTGTGTCTGGTTTGGGGAGCTGCTTGGTCAGGCACAGAGCAGATCAGCCGCAGGATCCCAGAAACAGAGGTCAGGTAATTTCAAGGTCCCTTTCAAGCCAAGCCATTGCGCGGTTCTATTATGCAAAATACAGAATTTCACACCTGGCTTTGTCCTGTCTTTGGCCATTGAACTCCTGTTTTTACCCAAAACCCTGAGTCAGAAGGACATGCCAATAATCCAGTCTGGGAGATGGTGGTGATGGCACCAGCCCCGGCTGGGAGCACTGTCACACCCAGGAGCAACAGAGATGAATTAGGGGACAGTGAGCAGAAAACAGAAAAAATCTGGGGGATTTCAGAGGAAATCCTGTGCTTGTGCCTGGTTTGGGGAGCTGCATGGTGAGGCATGGATCAGCTGCAGGATCCCAGAAACAGAGGTCAGGAAGTGCCTCTGGTGGAGCGCTGAAAATGTTCCCCCTCCTGCCTGAGGTACCCACCCATCCTCTGCTGCAGCGCTGAGGGCCAGATATTAAACTGAAACATCTGCACTCCAACACATGAATGTTTCCAGGGAGGGGCTGAGGAGGATTTGGCCGTGCAGTTTGTGTCAATAATTCCCCGTGGTTCGTGGGAGCAGCTTGGGGGTGAGGATCCTCTGCAGGTGGCTGCTCCCTGCCACCAGCCCCTGTCCCCTCCCTCTCCACTGTCCTGATGTAACAGGGACCCTCACAGGGGCTGATTCCAGCCAGGGCTGCCCGAACAAGAAGCAAAGCCGGGGTCATGTACCAGATCACGCAAGGCTCTGGTCGTGTGCGCCACGCGAAGTCACCACCCAGCAAACACAGGGTGAACCAAAGCAGCAGAAAAGAAGAATCAGCTTATAAAAACCCAAACCACGCGTGCAATTGCATATGCAAAGGCCTTGTTTGAGTTTGTGCTGAATTTCCATGAGGAGATTTTTTATTTTTTTTCCTTTGCTGCAGCTGCATGGATTCACAGGATTCTTGTGCAATGGAGCAGGAAGGGGTCTGGGCAGCCTGTGCTGCTCAAAATGCACCTCTGGACACAGGCAGGCAGCCAGGGAGGCTGAAAACATCCCCCTCCTCCTCCCAAATGCCACCACGAGCGAGTTAGAGCTATTTACTCTGGATTAACATACTCGATTTCTCTTGGAAACCATTGTTTTAGACTTTCCAGTCAGTTCCCATTAGTTACTAGTTTAGAAGCCCATGGTATATTTAGACATCATATACATTTGTCAGTGAAGAGTAGCTTAAATGATCTACTTTGCTCACTGCTTAATTATGTTATTTTACTGTTCCTGAAAACCTGACACAAGGCAAATTTACATTACTGTGCTCCTAATTAGCCAATAATCCTTAAGGATTTGAATGATACATACCCAAAGTAATTTCCTCGTTCACTAAATATGAATTTCCTTACGTTAGGTTAAGAAGATGGCACAATGACAGCAGGCATCTTGGTGATGACAGCTCTCAACATGTTTGTCTCCGGAGTCAAAATCTATTAAAAGACACATAATGATCTCAGCACTTTCTTAAAGTGTAGAATGTGAAATCAATAGGGTTGTGTACAAAGGGGAGTAAAATTTACCTCTTTTAGCCATTGTTAGGTTGTCCAGCACTCCAGGTTACTGAGAGGTGAAAATATTTATAGTCCTGGCTTTCTGAATATCTCAGCTGGATCTCTTCAGCCATTCAGCATCTCTGAAGCTTCTCAGACCGAGTGAAAATGCAGATGTGGAGGAAGCTGCTCCAAAAGAAAGGCCTGGCAGCACCTTCCTGCCTCAGACACCGCATTTGGTGCCTGATTCTGTCCCTCTATAGACACCAGCCTGCAGCCCTGGGTCCTGGGATCCCCAGCACAGGAAGGATGTGGAGCTGATGGAGCAAATCCAGAGCAGCCATGGAGCTGCTCCGAGGGCTGGAGCCAGGCTGGGACACCTGGGAGGGCTCACCTGGGCAGGAGCAGCTCCAGGCAGAGCTCAGAGCTGTTCCAGGGCCTGAAGGGGCTCCAGGAGAGCTGCAGAGGGACTGGGGACAAGGACGGAGGGACAGGACACAGGGAATGGATTTAAGCTTTAAGTGGGTACATTTAGATGGGATTTTGGGAAGAAATCGTGCCCTGGCACAGGTGCCCAGAGCAGCTGTGGCTGCTCCTGGATCCCTGGCAGTGCCCAAGGCCAGGCTGGACAGTGGGGCTGGAGCACCTGGGACAGTGGGAGGTGTCCCTGCCATGGCTGGGGTGGCACTGGGTGATTTCAGGGTCCCTTTCAAGCCAAGCCATTGTGGGGTTCTATTATGCAAAATACAGAATTTCACACCTGGCTTTGTCCTGTCTCTGGCCATTGGACTCCTGCTCTTTGGAAGATCCTGTCTTTGTCACCAGTGCTCTTGTTGGACTGGCTGGGGCGTTGTGGGGATGGTAACAGTTTGTGTTTTCCACTCTAGACAGTTTAATTTAATGCATTATTACATTTGATCCAGATGCTACAGTGATGGGTGCATAAAAATAATTAAATACAGATAAATAGACCGTAACAACTTCACCATTGCCAGTTGTTGGAGCAGGGAGCTACGTATCAAAAATGCAATGCCAGAAAATTGCTTGAATTTCTAACTAGGGCAGGAAAACTTTCCATGGACACTGTGACTGCCAGAGCTCAGTGCTAATCTTTTCCCACAAGTCCAAGACCAAAATTCATGCAGCTAAATGGAAATTCAAAGTTTTCAGTCTCGTTCTACAACTTCTGCAGTGATTTTGTTTGTGAAATCAACACCTGTGAGTGTAGATGTGGTGAATAAAGGGCACCTCTTTTCCCTGCCACACCATCAGCTGCTGACATGAGACCAGGAGATGCTCCTGCCTGGAGAGATGCTGTTCCATGGATTTGGAATGATGGTGGTTGGAGCTGTGGTGTGGCTCCCAAACCAAGTACCAAGGCAACAACACCTGATTCCTGTCTCCTGCACTACTGAAACTCTTATTCTTCTTATTTAAGTTACTTAGGTGTTTTTAGTTGTATGTAGGTGGTTTTTTTTCCATATCACAAACTGTTTTTTGAAAGAATTCTGACCTTTTCAATGTCTCCCAAGGGGTTTCGTTTCATGGTGAGTGAAAAGGCTCCATTGCAACAGGGAGACAAGGATGAGCAGATGCTGGGACTAGAACAGGAACTAGAATGAAGACTAGGATGGGAACATCCATTCTGAGACTAGAACAGGAAAATTAGAGACTCTGAAGGTCTCTGTCTGGGCAGTGGGAGGAGCAGTAAAGGACCCTGATATTCCAGGACAGCAGCGCTTTGTCCAACACTGCAGAAACCGCTGTGGAGATGAGCGATGGAGGTGCCTCATAAAAACAGGAAAATAACATTTCAGCCTTGTTTGCTTAAAAAGAAATGAGTAGGGTGTTTAGGGGGTCTGTCCTCACCCTGCCAGGAGAAAAACTGTTCTGTGATGAAAATGGGTAAGAGCCCCCTTTATCCGCCCCTTGGCAGATGCACACTGGGCCCATTCCTTGTTGAAGTTCAGGCACTTCTTGCAAGGCACTTCCCTTTTTTCCTCCAAAAAATGTATGGGAACAGCTTTAAACCCCACTCGCGTTGCGTGGGTTCACACGAGGTCCAACCCAGGGAAATGATGATGGGGTGCTGAGTCCCCATTAATTTCAGTGGGAGTTTGCCTTGAATGGGGGAGTTTGGGAGAGGCTGAGCCCAAGATTTGTGTGTGTTTGCTCATGGATCAGCAAGGCACACGCATCTGCAATTGAATATGCACCTTGTTAGGTTAAGAAACATTTCTTTATGCTCTGCAAAGCAAGTGAATAAAATCGAGGGGGGAAATATACACTGTGTCATCTTGCCTGCGTGGGAAAAATACTTTATTTTCTGTTGTAAAGACAAAGAGTACAGAAAGAATAAAAGCTGTGGTGTGTATGATCATCCCATATAAGCACATTAGTAAAGCACTGTGGTACCAGTCGTGTTGTGAACTTAAAGCCACCCCTAATTAAACTGTCTGCATCCCCCAGCATTTCCCTGTAATGATGTCAAGCCGTGCAGCAATTAGTTGTCTCTCTATGAATGTAAACACTGTTTGTAAATCATATAAATTTAACCTGCTTGGCTTCTTGAAAAGCACCGAAAAGGGAATTAATTAATACTGTGGATTTTGGAGTTCTGATTTATTGAATCGTTTTTTGAGCGCCTTGATCTAATGTTTTCTGTGGTCCGTGGCAATTAATTTTGGGAGCAAAGGTAAGACTTATTAAAAATCTGGGGTATCATTTGGGGTGGGACTAATGGTGTGCACAGAGGCATACAAAATATTTTATTGCACTAACACAACTGCTGGGGGTTTCTTTTAAATTGAGATTTAGTCCATTCCAAGGATGCGAGTGCCCCGACCTTTCAGCGTTCTGCATTTTGCACCTCCTGTACTACTTCAAGCTAATTTGAATGTGAAGTTTGAATCCTGAAGAAAGATGCCCTTCTGCAGCAGTTCATCTTCTCTTTAGAGATCAGACTAAATGCCCGTGGCAATATGCTGGGAAACACAGCACATTACCATGAAATAGCTCCATTAGAGACAAAGAAATGTAAACAAAACAAGCGCATTTGCCACTGGTTTTAGCTCAATTATATTTCTCCTATTGATGGTGTTGCCTAAAATGAAGAAGTGCTCCAGACCTAAATTTAGTAAACCTTTTGTTGCAATTTACTCCAGCAAAACCTCTGCTGCTGGAGGTGGATGGTTTACCTGAGCCATCAGCTACATAGCACGTTTATGGTTATTGTATTTTACAGGTTGATAGATTTTTATATTCTGTCCAAGTCAGGATCTTACACCACCTGGTTTATTATTTAGTAATTTACAGTGCAGTCAGGCATGTTTGGTTTAATGTAGGATAAACTTATAAATCTATTGTTCCTCCAGTTGCTGGGGTTGGTGTGCAATGAACTACAGAGCTTGATGCGTACATACATTTCAGCTCTGCTTATTTTCTTTGATAGGGAAGCAGGCAATAGATAACACAGTGACAGTGGCATCCCGGGGGACAGCAAAATGTGAGAGCAACACACCGTCAGGTTAGTAGGTCATTATTGTATGAGCACTGAGCCATTAATTGACTACTGTACCAGGCTCAATCTGTGTCAGATTATGGCTTTTGGCAGCAAGAACTCTTATCTAATAGCTAACTTTGTTTCTTTACTGCCTTTTTATTAGGTTTTCGGATAAAATGATACCTAAAAAGGTAAATATATTTGTTGCACTTTAAAAAAAACCAAACAAGCCAGCCAAACCAAACCAACATACAGAATAGTGGTAATATCAATAAGTAAAAAATCCTGTGAGGGAACAGCTAGCAAAGCTAATATTTGTGAGTTTTTTTTTTTTTTTTGCAAACTTGAGCAGTCAGATTCTTCATTTAGGGGTAACAGATATTATAGGTGCAAAACTGTCAGGAATTGATAGGTGGTGCCTGGATTATTTTGTTAATCTGTAGCACTGGGTGGGAATAAGAGAATACCCGGACTATAACAACAACAATAAACATAATTTATACAAACCTTGCTGCTTTCTACTAAAATGTGCCTTAAAAAGAGGGGAATTGTCAGTCCTGGCATGGGTGATGGTCAAACAAGAGCTCGTGGCAGAGCTGTGCCACCTTCCCCCAGCCCCTGGCTCCTGCCCCATGGCTGAGCCGTGAAATAAGGGAAGAAATCAGTGATGTGAGGAAGATTTGAGGGAAAAAATCATCAGTTCTTTGGCCACTGGCAGCAGGCAGGGTGGTCCTCAGCCACCTGCGTCCATCAGAGGGCAATCCCCAGCTCTAACAGGCTGTGGGAGGTTGAGGATGTCAATGCCCAGTGCCAGGTGAGGCAGGGTTTTGAGCTGGGTTTAAGGATAAATCCTCCTTGCTGTTCACAGGTGATTCCAGGTTTCTGCCATCTTTGGAATATGTCAGGCTGGGGCTAAGATGCTGTTTTAGCTCATCCCTGCACCTGCCAAATCCAAATCCAGGTGTTTCAGCCCAGAGCAGAGCGTGAGTTAAAAATTGCTCAGGTCTGAAAAAAGGTTTATGGAGCTGGGGTGGGAGGGAGGCCCTTGGTGAGGAGAGATGAGTGTGTGCTCATGGGCTGGGCTCCAAACCAGCTCTCCCTGCTGTCTGTAATTCCTGGGCAACCCTCAATCCCAGCCCCAGAGGAGAGCAGGGGTGCTGGCAGGGTTTTGGGGTGCGTTCCAGCTGTGCGACACATCTGCTGCTGCGTGACAGTGCCGTTCAAGTGATGGAGCCCCAGTTTAATTTCTGTCCCTACCCATAAATCCACCTGCCTGTGACCTTGGGCAAAATAGTTAATCCAGCCTGCCCTCAGTTTCCCTCTTTTTCTCCCCATTAAAAATGATTTGCTGTCCCGGGGGCTCGGGCTGGGCAGGAGAACCCAGGGTGATTGCTGATAATCATCAATATGGGAAACCCTGGGAGAAGGTGGGCAAGGGAGACAGAAAGCTTTATTTCATTAAAACCGTATTTATACTGAATGCTATTACAGTTATTATTTTGCAGATCCTATTTCTCTGCCACGTGTCTGAATTTGAATAATTTCCAGCGGATTTCTCGCCCCGTTAAAAGACGTGGATAAAAATGTGCAACAATTGAGCTCTGAGCATTTCATCTCATTTTGTTATTCCTGGCTTTCTCCTTTTTCTTACAGCAAAATCATTTCTAGAAATTGGATAGCAATATGTAAAATACATTTTTTTTTCAGGCAGTGATGGCTGATTACATTGATTCTACACAATATAGGGCTCTTAATGGGGATTTCTGGCTCCCATTTGCTGCAAATTTCTGGTTCCCATTTGCTGCATCATGTGATGAGGCTGTTTCTATGGTCTCTGCTGCATCTCGTTCCCCTGGCATTTTTTTACAAACTCATTTGGAAGAATTAACTACCTTTTACGTATTTAAAATTTGACTCCACGGAAATCGATGTACAAATAATTTTTATGGTTACAATAAGTAGGTTCCATAACACAACACAAATATCTGTATGTAAATCTTGCCTTGGAGGTAGCAATCTACTGTACATCCCAGTACTTATCCCACTTTCACACCTAATTTTCTTTGTGAATCACACATAAAACTCACATATTCTCTGCTGTGCAATGAAATCATGAATTCTTAGCATGCCCACACATAAGACGTTTCTCTGAGAATAATATCCATAACTATTTTTTAAGAGGGAAAGAAAAAAAAAAAAAAAGAAGCAGGGATGGTTTTGGTGCACCATTTATTTTTATGAT
>NC_080640.1:1606690-1716690 GCF_027579445.1 Ammospiza nelsoni
GTTTCCTGCATTACCCTGCAAGTGGAGTCTCCACCTCAGCGCTGTGGAGGGCTGAGTGCTTAATATTCACCTCCTTCCATCCTTCTTCATCCCATTTGCATGCTGCAATTAAAGGAAGTAGTCTTGTTTGCATAGTGCTTTAAAAATGTTTCTGTCAGCAACAACACTGGGGTTTGAAGAGCGCTATCTCTCTAAGAGCAGAGCTAACTAATTGCATAAGGGTCACACCATCTGCTGCTAAAGAAGTAAATCTTCAGATGATGAGAAGTTAGGATTTATGGAAAACCTCCTGACAGGGATAGCTCTTGCTTGGGTGGTTGCTTTTCTTCACATGTTTTCTGTTGTTTTCTAATAATTTTCTGTGCTTTGATTTTTTTCTTTTTGCAGCTTTTTTTTTTTTCTTTCAAAAGGGAAAAAAGAATTTTTTTTTTTATTTCTTTAAAAACTTAGGAGAGACTTCATGGAAGGAGGGGCACATTTCTTAAATGAGAGAGAAGCAGATAATTTTGGCCAAGAGTCTTCAGCACTGGCTGTACCCAGGTGCATCACAGTGAATTTTTGGACTTTTGTCCATAGAGATAACGAATAAATAAATAAATGTCTTTTGCCAGCCAAATATTTGTGGAAACCCACAGGACAGGAAGAATATGAAGTGACATTTTTAGTCTTTATTGATTTTTCAGTACAGAGCTCATGGAGCCAAAATTTTCTGTAGGTCAGTGTAAGATATTCAGTGGTTTTAGATGAGTGAATTTTGTTGCACAGAGAAGTTGTGGATGGCCCATCCCTGGAAGTGCTGGATGGGGAACTGAGCAGCCTGGTCCAGTGGAAAGCGTCTCTGCCCAATGCAGGGGTCAGAACAAAATGAGCTTTGGGGTCCTTTCAACCCACACCATCCTGTGACTCTGTGATTCTATAAATAAACAGACTTTTTATAACAGCTTCGATAAATGAATTTTGTTCATTAACAAAAAAACCATGAGTGGCCCCTTTTTCTCACCAGACAATTTTCCTGTGCAGAAAACGTTTCATGTGGTGTCATTGGGCTCATTTGTGTCTCCCAGACCCTCTCACCAGGCTCCTGTCAGAAATCAGCTCCACCAACCCCAGCAAACTGAACAAATCAGGATCACTGATGCTCGGAGATTAAACTTTGGGCTTAACTCCAGAGGTGGGAGGACGAGAACAAGACTGGGAGGTTCCTGGTTTAGATGCTCAGGAAATGTTTTTAACTTTACATTGACTCCAGAGAAACCTCTGTGAGGATTTTTAATCCAAGCTGGGCAACACAAATGTGAGGATGTTGGAACCCTGGATGCTGAGAATTTTAAACTTTCTGTGCTGAAAGGCACAGAGCCACAAGAGAACACTACATTTGACATGAGGCTGTGGAGGAGGCCTTCTTCTTCACCTTCTTCTTCATTGGTATTATGTAATTAGTCAGAAAAGTTCACATTACAGACTTTGGACAATCAGTTATTGGGTTAAAAGTAAAAATAATTTAGGTGTCATATCTTAATTGGATAGTTTATCCTTAAAAGACCTTGTAAAAAAAGATAGTCAGGCATTTTTTATCCTGTTAGTAGAATGCTGTAGAACTCATGACTTGTATGACTGTAATATAGATAAGAAAAAACAAACATTTGAGTCTGAACACAAAATACCATCTTGAGTGCTTCAATACCAACCTTGACAGAGGCAGAAAAGAAGTTAAAGAATCAACATGAGCCGTTTTCAAAAATACACCGAGTTTTTCCCCAAGAATCACTCACTTGCAAACCAGCTCTGGTGAGGGAGTATTTCCAGTGGAATTTTTGGGGGATATATTTGATTTTGTTGTATTCATTTTCAGCAAAAGGCAGCCGGGAAGTGACGTGATGCAGAAAAGAGCAGCGTGCTGGGAGCTGGTGTCTACAAGAATTTCAAAATCACAACTCTGTGATTTGCAGTCAGCCATACAATGTTTTTAATCAGGGGAAGGATAGAATTAATATATCCTCTTTCCATAAGCCCTCATTTGTATTGTTGATAACAATAGTTAGAGATCTCAAAGCTGGAACAAACCTTATTTAAACAAGAATCTGTCAATTCTGCTGATGTTTTGTTTGAAGATGCAAATGTCCTCGCAGGGGCAGATGCTGCAGACAGCCAATACTCACAGAGAGCTGCAGTCTGTGTGTGATTCCTGCAAGTTTCTCCCTCCAGAACTATAGTTTATCGTGCAAGGAGAATGAGGAGAGTTGGGGCTCTGAAAAATATATTAGTTTTCATATTTGTGTGCAGGAAACCGCTGCTCTTCTGCATCAGGGGAAATGGCAGCACAAGTGCAGATTTTCCATAAGGTATTTGCTGGTTTTGTGCTCACTCAGTGGATGCTTTTTGGATCAGATATCTGTGAAAATTAGGTAGAAGATGATTCTTAGAATTGTGGCAATCCTTCTGTCTTGTGTTTGTTCTGTTTCCCACCTCTCTCCTCTGTGTGCCTGTGCTGGGAAAATTGGGCTGGAGGTGAGGGCACTGTTAGGAGCAGAGTGGAAATTCAGGTTGAGAGATCCAATTCTGGTTGTTTTGTAACTAAAGGTTGCCATCAACTGAGGCAAAGCAGCAAATCTTCACTAAAAGTGATGATTGTAGAATCATTGAGGTTGGAAAAGACCTTTGAGATCATCAAGTGCAGCCATCAAGCAGCACCACCAGCACAGTCACCACTAAACCCAGTCCTCAAGTGCCACATCTACGCACATTTTGAACATTTCCAGTTATGGTGGCTCCACCACTTCCTTGGGAAGTCGATTCCAAGGCTTGATGACCTTATCCATGATCAATGCATTGGTTAAATTGCAACCTTGTTTGGAGAACTTTCTCCCATGCAGGTTTTCTGACAACCTTTGGTGCCACATTTGCTGCAAGTCCCACAAGGGTTTTCTCTGCTGGAACAAGCATGTTGTAACCCTACATGCAAAGCTTGGTCTTTTGCAAAATATTGATAAGTTTGTAAACTGAGGAGCCTGGGAGACATTTAGATCTGTGTGTCCTTGGTGTGTTCCCTGGGTGAGGTAGAGAAGAACAGATCAGCTGTGACAGAAGTTTCCCCAAATCTGCACTGATGACTTTGGGGCATCAAGAGCCACAGACACAGGATCACAGACTGGTTTGGGTTGGGACCTTAAACCTCACCCAGTTCCACCTCCTGCCATGGTCAGGGACACTTTCCACAGATCAGGTGGCTCAGAGTTTGATTTTTAAAGCCTGATTGTCGCCACACTTGCCCCCATTTCCAAATGCTCTGTGGGATATTCAGCACAGAGCTGTTTTCTAGCTGCTCTCTCAGCTTGCCCTGAAATTCGACTCATTCATGTTGGAGAAGGAATTTAAAGATGTCACTGGGATCCCAATGGAATGAGCTGGATATCCTCTGTGGAGAAGCCAACACAATCCTACTGGTGAATCCTCTCTAGATCACTGATGCTTTTCTGTGTATTGACCTGAATTAAAAATGACTGGGAAAGTTCTCACAAAATGTTTTGCTCGCCAAAACAAAACACCCCAAACCCAGTGCCCCTTGTTGTCCACAATTCCCTCCAAGGAACAGCAATAAAATCCCTAAAGCGAGGCTCTTGCTGATGGTTAAATGGTTAATGGTTAAAATCTTTGTTACTCTGGTTCACTGGAAAGCTCCTCAGACAGTCCTGAGCTGAAAACATCCCTCACTTCATTCTTGAGCACAAAAACTAATATTTCATACTGTATTTTGGACCTGATGTCCATTTTTTGGCTCCACTACCAAGCCAGAAATTGTTTTTAGATTTCCTCTTTGGCATTCACAAAGTTTTGCCTAAAACCCTCGGGGACTTGCTGAAAGAGATTTATTTATGTGCATTGCAAGGCGCCTGCCAAATAACTTCAGCAGCTTCATGTTTTTTAATAATTTTCTAAATTTAAAAATTAATAAAAAGACTAAACTCTTGGTTTACTCATTATTAATTATGAATATTCCCATCTATTTTGCCTTAAATATCAAAGATAAACAAAAGCTAAGATGCTGCTAGGAAGTTAGAAATATTGGAAAATGCTCTCTTAGAGTTCTTGGGGTGTGTGGAGTGTTTTCTATTATTTTGTGGGTGACACTTTCTACACTTTATCAAAATTTGGAGTTCAGCTTGGAGACTTCCTTTCAAAAGAGCTGTTGGCTAAATCGTTTCTATTAACTTTTGAAGTGTTTTTTTGGAACTGTCAGAAGGAAAAACGTAGTTCTGTGTTAACAAAAAGGCCACACTTTATGAACTGTGATGTTTTTCCTTTCAAAGTAGGAGGAAAAATTCCCAGAGTTAAGTAGGAGCAAGGCCAGATTTGTCCTTCTTTCCCATGTTGAAGTAGTCCTGAGGACACTGAATTCCAAATTGGGGTTGGTTTGTCTTTTAAACATTATTCTGTTTGTTTTTGTGGTTTTGGAGCACTGTGATCTGCTTCAGAAATCTGGGGCAGCCTTTGGCGTTCTCACTTCGAGTTTGCAATTTGATTTTTTATCAAGAATTTAGATTCATTGCAGGATTAGTTAAAACTTACCCAGTTTGTATCAGCTGGATGCAAATCAATCGTTGGCTTTGCTAGGAGCTGTGCCACCAGTGAGGGGTGAGAGATTTATGTCCACTGTGCTAATGAGGGACAGACAATGGCATGGCAATATTGGGGGTGAGGTTTTGATGGGGGTTTTAATTCTGCCAGACTCTGATTTGGCTGAATTTTAATTCTGTCAAAAAGCAGGATTGGAGCACTGAAGGATGTCCCGTGTCGAGCAATGTGAACCAGTCACAGACAAATTGACTCTCAGTGTGCTCACAGGGTCAAGGAGCATCCCAAATATTGAACCAACCCCCCAGAAAATTCACTTAAATTGCTCTGGGAATAAATAATTCAAGGGAATGGGAAAGAATAATTTGAGGAAGCGGGGACAGAAGTTACTTCCACAATTGTTTTTGTAGTTTGCGTACTTTTTGAGGCACAAATCGCGCACTCATCGAAGGCTCAGACCTTTCCCTTTGCTCCACCCTCATCCTTCAGAGCCATTCCCCAGCTCCAGGTGGAAAGAAACTGCTGGAATGTGGTGCCTGGGAATGGAGGGAGGGGAAGCTGTTACCCGAAACCGCTCCTGTGGCTGACCCTGGGTGCTGCTCAGAAGGAGCTGGTTCCTCCAGTGGGCATCCAAAAGCAGCAGCTGGATTTTGGATGGAGCACAGTCACAACTGAAAGCAAGACAAAATAAGTAGGAATAGAAATAAGCTTAAAATTTGGCCAAATGTCAGCTACCCCTCTTCAGATCACTGTTTTTGGTTTATTTTCCCACTGAACTATGCTCTGTGGTGGAAGGATATTGAAACAACTGTCTTTTTTTTCCCTCCCTCTCTCCCCCCTTTTATTATGTAATATAAAAAAACAAAGGAGTATATTGTATTAATATGAATACGTGCCAGAGAGATCTTTATAGGGTCATTAATACATTTCTTGGGAGGTCAAAAGACATGAAACCGAAGGGCTTGTGCCTCACAATAAAAGTGAGGCATGTATTGTTGGCCCAGCAAAACATGCCCTGGAGTATAATATTTGTGTATTTAAAAAAATTATACTGGCAGAAAATACAGGGGCAGCTGCAGAGCTCTGGACTGTGCCTGGTGGGAGTGACACAGGTGAGGGCTGGAACTGAGGTGGGAACGGTGGGAAAATTGGGCTTTTGCCTCTTTCTGCTTCTTTATGAGGTAGAAAAAATTGCCTTAACTGGTTAAAAAATATTTTTCTCCTTGAGTGCGTGGGGTTTTTTTGTTTTTTTTCTTTAAATACAAGAAACTCCCATCGTGTGTATCGCAGGCTGTGGACGCATGAACAGGATATCCCATGAAAACCCTGGAGAGGGGGGAAAATTACCCGCATAATGGCATGGCTGAAGTTCAGAAAAGCCTCAGTTAAGGCAGAAAATATTACCTGTGTGCCAGGCCAGCCCAGTTTGAGCTGTGCTGGAGCAGGGGCATCTCCCAGGGCCTGGGGTGGGATGGGACTGGGAGCCGGAGAAGGGATGCGGTGCCCTCCAGCCTTCCCTGGGATTTGGTGCTGCCTTTGGATCCTGCTCCTGATTAAAATCCCGAGTGGGGATTTCTCAAGGAGAGAGGCTGAGTGTGCCTGGAGAGGAGCCGTGACAGAGTCACCTTCTCGGTTCCCTCTCAGATAAAATCATGTAAAAAATTAAAAACCGCGGCACTAGAAAAGTTCCAAACTCTTTCTCCATCCAACACCTTCGTGTCCTTAAAAAACCTTTCAAACATCCAAACTCCAAGCGTGGCTCTTGCCTTTATGGCTGCATCACTCTTTTCCTTCCCAAACCGTGCCAGGGCCTCCCCACCCTCGTGGGGAAGAATTCCTCCCCAGTTTCCCATCCAACCCTGCCCTCTGGCAGAGGGAAGCCGTTCCCCCTTTTCCTGGCACTCCAAACCTTGTAAAATTTCTCTCCAGCTTCCCTGTGGCTCCTTTCAGGTGCTGGAAGGCTGCAAGGAGCACGGGGCTGCCTGAATTGAACCTTTCCCACTGCCATGAAAGTTGCAGCTGGATGTTTTCTTAACCCTCTGATGAAGCTTTTCATTATCTCACCCCTAGCACACCACAGAAAATGGAATCTTCAGAGTCCAGCAGCATTCAAATGTAAACATTTGAATAATTTACACTTCCAGCCAGCGTTAAATAAAAGGTTTCAATCTCCGATGGAAACCTGACAATAAATATTCATTTCTAATTTTCAATAAGTAAACTTTATGACTTCTTAAAAGCCTTTTTTTTTTTTTTTTACCTGAAACATAATGGCAATTTTGACGGTCGGGCACATTTGGGATTAAAATTTTCCCTCTGGTCAACAGAACCATGAAGACTCATTATAAAAATTAAAAGCTAGAAGTAATTACAAATGTTACAATTAGGAGCAATTTTGGGATCTTGATGTGCTACAACCAACAAAAGCTGTGCCTTTTCCGTGCAGCTTTTCCTGAGGGGCACGAGGAAAAGAAGTGGAGAAAGGAATTGCCTTGCTGGGGCTGGAAGGGTGCCAGCACAGAAATAATTTTGTGATAGAAGAGGCTGTAAGGAAGTTTCAGGAATGCCATTTGCAGGCACAGCTTTGGAAAGGAAGGTGAGATTTGCCGGGGTCTGTGCCTGCAGACCCTGGGAGCACCCGGCGTCCCCATGATCGATGCTTCTCTCAGTTTCCCCCACAAACTTTTATTTTCTGAGGTTTATGGGTCTGTAGTAAAAATCCACTCAGAGTTTACACTTGGTTTACACCAGGTCTCTGTCTACCAAAGTTTATTTTAACAGCATTTTTATGTGGCTCTTCTTCAGGCAGCTCGAGTTGAGCAGGGCCCGATGTGCAGCCGCTTCCAATGCATCCTTTTACCACCAGCATCACGCTGGGGTCAGTGAAGGTCAGGTGGGTCATAATTATGAGCGGGGGCTCCCAACACAATTAATGGGTTTTTTTCCAAGTGATTTTAGCACGTCGTTGTGGGACAGCCAGAGTTTCATAAAATGCGTGGCTGCGGGCGCACAGTAAATGTGTCTGAGATGCTCCATCAGCGCTGCTGCTCCTCTCCTTGCCCACCTCACCCCTGCTCCCCGTCCATCCACGACCACCACTGGCATAAAAAGCACCAGATTTGGGGAATTTTCTTCCCTTTAAATCTTGTTCTGGTCACAGCGCTGGCGATGGGCTTCTCTGTGCAATGCCCCTCCCAGAGTTTGTAAGGAGTGATCCTGCTCCTTTATGGTACATAAATATCTGGGATGCTGCTGCTGTGCAGATCCCAGCAATGTTCATTTGTCTGAGTTTCAGGTCGGGCAACACAAAATTTCTTTTCATCTGCTTTGAATTTGCGAGCGTTTAATTGATTGTGTGCTTTGAGTCTGAAGCTCTTGATCTGCCTCATCTGTGCTGATCAGTATTTTTTATACTGCATCACATCTTCTCTTATGGGCTTCCTTCTAAGGTATAATTGTTGTCTACCAATCTCTTTATATTTCATTAATAAATAGATTTCCAGCCTTCCTTTGATCATTCCTGTCATCATTCTCGGAGCTCCTGGGATTTGCACAGTGCAGTTTTCTTAACACAAAGTAACCAGCACCGCAGTCAGCAGTCCAGAACAATCTCCAGCTTTAATTTATATTCCTTAGGATAGTCCCTACAAAAAACTTCTGTGTAATGTGGCTGTGTGGTCCTGATTAACATCAGTAATCCCTGTGACAGAGCTGTTCAATACTCACCAAACTGCTCTAGGGGGAAGGAAGCGAGAAGAGAAATAAAGAGTAAAGTAATTTTTGAGTTTTTCATGAGTAAAGACCAATCAGACTTTGCACAAAGGTTTAAGAACAAAACCAACAACACTTTCCAAATTTCCTATGCTTATTTTTTTTCCCCTGTGCTCAGGCTGGGTGGAATGGTTGTTCTCTGCATTAGTGGGTGTTTTCATGGGAATGAGGGAGGAAGAGGAGGGAGGAGGACCACGAAGGAGAGAACCTCCCAAGGACCCCCTGCCCTGAGCAGCAGCCCCATTGGGGAGCTCAGCATTAAAAAGTGAGAGTTTCATTGCTCCCTTTGCACTTCTGAGCTGTAAAAAATTTTAGAGGGGACTGAAATCTGACACTTTGGAGAGGTCAGACCCCTGACTGGCGAGCAAGAGGACGGGGATGGGGAAATGCCAATGCCTGAGTGTGGGGTCTAGTTGGGACACCATGCGTCACCAGCACTTCAGTTCTGAGGGGGTTTGGCAGGAATCTGAGTTAGTGGAACATCCAAAGAGAGCTGTTTGTGCCAGACCCCACTGAGCAGGGCGTGGCAGAGGAACGATCAGGGCTTGTTCCCGTGCTGCACATCGGTGTTCCCACTGCTGAACCTTGGCATGTGGTGTGCTGGCTTATAAAAATAATAAAATATGACAAAGCAGTTTGAGAAACTTCCTTTTTCACAACCTTCTGCATAGAGATAAGTCCACGCAGAAAACCATAGAATCATTGAGGGGTTTGGGTGGGAAGGGAAATTAAAGCTCCTGTAGTGCCAGTATATAATAGTTCCACTATTCCAGGGTGCTCCAAGCCCTGTCTGAGCTGGTCTTGGGCACCACCAGGGATCCAGGGGCAGCCACAGCTCCTCTGGGCACCATTTCAGGGCCTCGCCACCCAGAAATGCTTTATATCCATTTGTACCTGCAGTTCTGTGAGTGGAAAATTTGGTTTTAGACTGCTGGATCTGCCTGTGCTGCTCCAGCCACAGCTGACTTCCTTGCACTGACCTCTGAAGATACATGGCCATACTGTGGTCCTTGTGTGCTCCTTGTTTGCCCTGTAAATGTCTGGGGAAGCAGCAGGACAAGAGAACTTTGGGATGTCCCTTCTCACAGCATTTACTGAGCTCTGCTCCAGAGGAGCCCCCCAGCACCATCATCTGTTGTCAGAGAATGGAGATGGGTATAAAATACTCTCTTTTAGCACTGAGCAATGGATTTATTGCAGAGAACAGCTGGCTAAGCCAAGGCACTGCCCAGCACCATGTCTTCTTTTCCCTGTTTTCTCTTCTCTTCCTGCCCTCCTGCCTCCTGGCATGTGCAACTAGAATATACGTGAGGAAGGTGAGATGTGTGAATTGTTTTCCTTTTAGAGCAGCTTGCCTTTATTGAGATGCATTTGTTACCCTGGACTCCTGAGAAACACCTTGCCCTTTTCCTGCTCTATTTTCCATTTCTGTCTCTGCCTCATCCCTAACTTTATTTTCTCTTTATTTTCCTTCTCCACTTTTCTTTTTCTTTACATCTCCTTCCTTTCTCTACCCACGCTCATCTTTCTTCTCATCACTCACTTGATTTAGGGTAAGGAGAGCACATGCGAAGAGAATTGCCATGTACAAAAGTTAAGGATATATATGGGATCCTTCATAATGTGCTTCACTCAGGCTGGGGATAGTGAAAAGGTACGTTTTCCCTGAGCTTGCCAGCAGTGTAAACCATTCAATTGGTAACATAATACGTTTTTATGGTCTCTGTATAGCGATTTTCCATTTAAGTGTAAGTTAAATTGATGAATTCACATAGAGGCATAGAGGAAAGTTTTTCCTTTTTCTTTTGTAGTATAAATTCTCCATGAACACTCCTGCCCTCCATTGTGAGTGGGTTTTCCTCCCAGCCATGCATGAAATGTGCCCTTAGGTTCTGTTACAAATGGGTTTACACTGATGTGTATGGCTGCTGCGAGCATTACGGTCTTGATCCTGCACTCATTGCAATCAATGGCCACACTCCCCCTCCCTGCAGGACTGGGAGATCAGAGCCTGTGGGTCTCCCTGGGAATACAAAACACCTCGTGGCTTTGTTTTTCTGAGGCTGTTGCGTCCCTTCTGTGACAATTGGTTTTCAGCTGGATCGATTGTACCTGACAGGAGACTGTGGGAAGGTAGGATTGGCCTCCTCTCCCAGGGAATGAGGAACAGCTTCAGACAGCACATGGAGAGGCTCAGGCTGGACATCAGGAAGGATTCCTTCATGGAAAGGGTGGTCAGCAGTTGGAATGGGCTGCCTGCCCTGAGAGTTGTCCAAGGAATGGCTGGACTCAATGCTCTGGGCTTGGGACAAGGTGAGATCAGTCACCGGTTGGACTCGATGACCCTGGAGGTATTTTCCAATCTCAAGGATTCTGGGATCTTGTGATATCCTTGTCTGGTGGCACACAACATTCCCATTCCAGCGCTTGCACAGGCAGTTATTTAAGAATTTTTCTTTCTAGGTTCTCCAATTACAGAGTTTCCATTCTGTTCCCGTTGGCGTGGGAGATCTGTTACTTGAGCTGAGACCTTTTCCTTCCATGAAAACTAACTGGCACCGTCCCAGGGGGGTTGTGGAAGTGGGGCCTGCCACAGAATTAGGATTTGCTGCAGGGAATGGCATTTGTTGGTCACTGGGTAACAGATTTTCCCAGTAACTTTGCTGTTGGGGTGCCTGCCTTTCCCAAGAAATGTAAAACATCACCATTTGTGCTCTCAAAAGGGATCCAGTGAGAGTTTCAAAGTGTCTGGTCACATTTCAATGGGGCTAAGCTGTAATTCACCTGTCTAAAATATATTAATCAAACTTACTTTCTGCACTCTCTTTCCTAACAGGGACTCTCATATTTATTTTCTGTGCCAGCAGTGCTGTATTTCACTGGAATTCTAATATTTCAGCAGTGGTTAAAGAATCCTCATTCGTATGGATTTGAGCTGCACTTGGCTGAAAGGTGCTGTAAGAAGTGAGGGGCTGCATGGTTACACGATATTAACTAAAATATTGGGTTAATTTTTGCCATGCTCCATGATGAGCAGATCTTGGCATGTCCATGAAACTGAGTTCCAGAGGATCCACTCACGTGAGCCCCATTTTGGTCTCCAGGTCACATGAACATCCAAGACAGGATTAAGCTCATTCTGTGCAGGCACCTGGTGAATCCATTATTGTTATGAATATTCTTTAGCAGTTTTTTGTAATCACTTCAAGTTTAGAACAGAGTGAAGTTGGATGGTTCCTCGAACTTTGATGGTTTCTTGAGTTGAAGGCCCTCATCTGCAGCCTTGGGGATGGAGGGGTATGCCACCAGCTGTCCTGGAATCAGGATGGGGATGGATTCCTAAGGATGGTGGGGAATTGCCTTGCCCCTCCACCCCTCAAACAACTGATTAGGGAATGGTGAATTCATTCAAACAACCCAAGCTACCTGGGCTGGTGGAAGATGTCCCTGCTCCTCACAGAGGGGTTGGGCTGGATGACCTTTAAAGGTCCCTTCCAAGCCAAGTCTTTCATGATTTCTTGATAATTTTTGCTGGCACATTCTTAAAAATGAAAGAAAACTCATGAACATTTGTCTCGAGACACGTGAAACGTTTGACCCAGCCCCATGCTGGCCGTGTGGGGTCTCAGCGTTACCTTCCCCAAAGCTTTTATGAGATCTCAGCGTTACCTTCCCCAAAGCTTTTATGAGATCTCAGGGTTACCTTCCCCAAAGCTTTTCTGGGGTCTCAGGGTTACCTTCCCCAAAGCTTTTCTGAGATCTCAGCGTTACCTTCCCCAAAGCTTTTGTGCTGTCCCTGTACCAGAGCCGTGAAGGGAAGTGGGTCAGTCCTTTGTTTTTAGAGGGAGAACTGAGCTTAGCGGCGCCTTTGGCATATCAATAAAGGCAGCAACAATAAAAAGGAACAGTGTTCATTATACTGCTGTGTGGGGAGTTTCTTTAAGAGTTGGGCCCTAAATGGTTTTTAATCCCAGGATGCACTGATTGTGATAATGTGGAGAGGCAAAGCAAGCATCAGTTATAAAATCATTGCAAATATGAGCAGAATAAAAAACGGTCAAAAGGATCTTGTTACAATTTCTGCTTATTCCACAAGGGTTTAAGGAAAGTAAAATAGGCAATGATTTTGTTTGGGACTTGTTTATGAAAGATTACTTTTTGTATAGGTAAGTCAAAAGGTTAAGGAAGTAAACAGAATTTAAATACAGTCAGTTTTAGTAATTTTTTCTGTTGTTTGCCTTAACTGCTTCCTAACATCATAAAAAAGCCTGCAGCACTCAGGTGGAAAGGAAAAAAAACCTCAAGCCAAGAAGAAAAACCCACACCAAGACGGCTTAAAGAAGTAAAAGCTGTAAAATGTAAGATATGGCACACCTATAAACTATAATTTTGCTTTTCAGCCAGCAGAAGTGCTGTAGATCTAAAATTACAATAAATCTCCAAATGTCCAGCATTGATTACTTCAAGGTTGTGGCTTTAATGGACAACAGAGCAGCACATTATGATGCCATGGTTAAGGAATTGTGGAAAAGAGGGAGAGTGATTTTGGACTTTATTTTGGCACCTAGCAGAGCTCAACGTTACCACAATTATTGGTTTTCTGAAATATGTCCCTATGCATTATTCTGATCAGATTACTTGCATTGCACAATCCTCTGGTGAATAACAGGACAATAGCACAAAATAAATCTCTCTCTGAAATTTAATCTCCATGTCTGTAGACTGGCAAGAAGAACATCCACATCCCTCTGATAAGAAGTTGTATATTTTCCTGAATGGTGGTATATTTTTGTTTTATAATTGTCCTTAATGTAAATTCTCCAGCAAGAAAGCAGTGATGTCAAAGATCTCAGAGGAAAGAAGGGTTGAAATATGGGTGAAGTGTTCCCATAAGCTCAGCATGAAGAAACCCTAATTTTCCTAGTAAACTACAGGGGCGGGTGAGTTTGGTGGCTTACAGAAATCATTAACCTTTCCCCTATTATTGGTTCTCGGTGTAATTTGTTTGATAATCTTCTTCCTCAGTGAATAGCAGTCCAGCTTATCAGCTAATAAAATATCCTCTTGTGCTGCTGCAAGGTTTGGCACGTGGTGGATGTGAAACAGATGACAGCAGAGCAGAATTACCTGCTCTTTTTGAGGTCCACCTCTGAGCCAGGCATTGGGAAGGAGCTGATATTTATGGACTGAAGGGTGAGCCTGTGTTTATTATTGCTCATCCTCTGAGCTCCATGGGCAAGCTGGAGAATAATGGTTATTTTAAGAAAGCAGAAAATATGCTGAGTTTTAAGCACTTGCACAGGGTCAGAAATAAACCCTCACAAAAGTGTAGATGATTCCTACACCCATCGAAGAGCCTCCAACTTACCCCAGGATCAACATGTTTAGACAGGTCCATGCTGGGTTTTGTCTCTAAAACTGAATTTCCAGAGGCTGGTCTTGGATGGGAATCCACCAGACACAGGTGGGAATTCTAGGATGGATTTGAGGTGGCGCCTGAAAGCTGTGTGGGTTTTGGGAAGTGCTGAGCTCAGGGCCAGGATGGGACACGTCTCCTCTTGGCTGTGACTGTGTCCCCAGGATGGGACACGGCTCCTCTTGGCCGTGACTGCGTCCCCAGGATGGGACATGGCTCCTCTTGGGTGTGACTGTGTTCTCCAGGATGGGACTGTGTCCCCAGGATGGGACACAGCTCCTCTTGGTTGTGGCTGTGTTCTCCAGGATGGGACACGGCTCCTCTTGGCTGTGACTGTGTTCTCCAGGATGGGACTGTGTCCCCAGGATGGGACACGGCTCCTCTTGGCCGTGACTGTGTCCCCAGGTGGTCCCAGCTCAGCCCCAGGCTCGTGCAGTGAGCAGGACATGGTTAATGAGCAGGACGTGGTTAATGAGCAGGACGTGGTTAATGAGCAGGACGTGGTTAATGAGCAGGACATGGTCAGTGGGAGGTGGCCCAGCCCTGGTGGCACACAGGACACTGTGCCATCCTTCACCTCTGCAGGGCCAGGCATGAGCCGAGGCTCAATCCACAAGCGAAAATTGGATTTGGGAGCGTTCAGTGTCCCTGCCTGGCTTCCATGGGAGCTGCCATGTGTGTCAGTGCTGCTCCAAAGGCTGGGCTGGAGCTCTGGGTGCTGCCAGCTGGGGCCAAGGTGTGCTGGTAGAGGTGTGGGTGGAGGTTCACCCAGCAATGCTTCCACTGCCCTGGCTCTGTTCCTGCTCTCTCCATGCCTGTATTGCTGCCAGCTGGAAAAAAAAACCTGGCTTTTTTTTTGGTGCTGTGTGCATTCTTCACCCAGAAACTGTGGAGATTATTGAATTTCTGTGGTTCAGGAGTCAAGAATCAGATATGAGTGATGGTGAAGGTGAGATGATCAGGATCTATAAACTGGCACTGCTCCAAGGCAGCACCAGCCCAGCAGGGCTGTGTTGGTTTGACCTTTCCATGATATCTCTGTCCATACAGAGTAACCCCTTTTCCACACATTTCTCATTCCTCCAAAATTATCTTTTCTTATCCCTTTTTCTTCTATTTTGTTTCCAACAATTACATTTCCATCAGTTTTCACATTTCACTGCTCAGAAGTGCTGTAAAATATCCGTTTGGAATAGTTTTTCTTATAATATCAAAATTTGCAATTAAAAAACTTAATGGTATTTTTTCAAATCTTGTTTATCAGAGTTAATCATTAATTATCACAGACTCTACCCACAGGTGATTAGTACTTTTTTCTTCCCTTCTTCCCTCACCTCCCTTCCCTCCTCTCTCTCCTCACTGCAGTGATTTAGGCTCTTTCCAGACTTCCTTGTGGCAGCACAGGCAGTGATGCTGAAGTGGCTGTGCCTGTCCCTTGTTGTGTTTGCACGGTGCCACCTCTCCAGATGCACTGGTACCTTACACAGAATGAGTCACCACTGTCATTCCTCATTCTGGTGTGAATTAGGTGCATTCCAGACTGGGAAACTCAATCTGAGCTGTTTCCCCAGTGTCATTTCTTAGGTACAGTCTGTGATGTGGCGGTGATGAAGAACAGGGGAGATGGTGCTCAGTTTTACCTCTTCCACGAGTGCTCTGGTGCCATCCAGAGCAACCATCTCTTTATTCCCAGACTCTTCCAGCACAGGCAGATCCCAGCTGATGACATTTTCCCATATGCAGAGCAAGCAGCCTGGCATTTCTGCAGATGAAATCCTGCTCCTTTGAAAGCTCAGGGTGGTTTTGGGCATGGAGTGCCAGGACAAGGGGCAGTGGCTCCAAACCGGCAGAGGGCAGGGTGGGATGGGGCACTGAGAAGAAATTCTGTGCTCTGAAGTTGTGGCTGCCACATCAGGGCAGGCTGGACAGGGCTTGGAGCCACCTGGTCCAGTGGAATGTGGGAGAGTGAAATGGGATGAGTTTTGAGGTCCTTCCAACCCAAACTGTCCTGTAATTCCACGATCCCAAGAACCCAAGGTTTGATGGTTTCCTTTGGAGCAGGTGAGGATGCCAAAACACTTCATGGAGCTATGCAAGTTTTGGTGATGCCCAGATTTGTCCAGGATCCACGTTCACTTGGTCTGCTCCAACATTTCACCGTGACCTGTTCCCTGCATGCAAGAAAGCATCCAGGTGCCTCCCTGTCCTTGGAGAGGGGGAGATCTGCCTCATTTATCCCACAGAATAACGCTTACCCTGCAGAGTAACATTTATCTGCAGCCAGCACGGGTTGGTTATCAAATATTTGTTTGAAATAAAAAAAAAAAAACCCTGAGGACTTTTGTAGAAGGAAAGTGCAACTTTGTTGTGTTAGGAAAGGTGTTGCAGAGTGAAATGACGCTGCTGCTTAAGGTGATTGTAAATCATCCTTTCATCTCAATGGGATTAAATTTCAGGTGTTAAATTTCCAGGAAAAAATTGTTGTAATTAAATATAAATATATTAAAATACAGGTGATTTAACTTTGGCTTGGCTGGTTGTTTTAGAATATTGCCTTGTCCATTGGGTTGAAAAATCCTTAATAGATATTATCTGTAATTATATTTTTGTGTATCACAGACGTGAGCTTTCAATAAAGAAAGGTAATACATATTCCTTAAAATTATTTTAATGCTTTATAGCAAGAGTTTACTGAGCATTAAGGAAGAAACTGAAATTCAGAGGACAATGTCTAGAAAAAATACTAATGTTGATTTCAGCATTTTGCAGCACTAAACATTAATAACAGCTGGACTTGTGTGTCTATTTCACTGCAAATACTCAAATCGCAGAGAACTGGCCTTAGTTCTGTCATAATTTCTGGTTAAATATGTTTTATAGCACTTAAATTGTTCAAGGTTCTTTACTAATCTAATTTTCCAAAATACCCAAAGTGGCCTGGAACTTAGAATTTCCCAGTAAACATTTCAGTAGAAATATTTTATAAGTTCCCAAAATTAAATATACAGCACTGATGCTTAAAAAATAAATCAGCTCAGGGAAATTAAATGAGCATTTTCAAGATCTTAAATTCCTAAGTCTTAGAGAGATTGTGTACTTTATTTAAGAATTGGATAATTCAATGGCAAAGGATATCTAGATTTTAGGCAAAGTCTTGAGCACAACAAGAGTCAAGAAATGCGATTGAGATTCAGGCAATAGGATTGGCACATTGAGATGAGAAGACCTTCAAAACTGGCGTAAAAAGTAGAAAAAAAAGTGATAATTTAGCAGCAATTCAGAAGCGGAAGTTGTTTGGGTTTGTTTTTCTTTTTATCACGCAACATGCTGCAGCGGAGTATGTGGAATTTCTGTGCAGAAATGGTTGCAGAGAGGGAAAGGAGAAGAACAAGCCAACAGAATAAGAGGGAATGGCCTCAGGCTGCCCCAGGGGAGCTTGAGGCTGGACATCAGGAAGAATTTCATCGTGGCGAGGATTGTCAGGCCTTGGAATGGGCTGCGCAGGGAGGTTTGGAGCGCCCATCCACGGAGGTGTCCCAGGAAGGCCTGGATGTGGCACTCAGGGCTCTGGGCTGGGGACAAGGCGGGGATGAGGCTCAGGTTGGGTTTGATGATCCCAAAAGTCTTTTCCAAGCTCAGTAATTCTGGGATTCTTACCTGCCTGACTCCTCTGGTGTTTGAGGATTCATCCTTTTGACTCTCTGCCTCCTCTTCACGGCTTTCTCCGCATCTATAAACTCACCAAGGCCAGCTGGGAGAGGCTTGTTGAGGCTGCCTGGGGATACATGTCCTTGTCATTGCTTCTGAGATTGCTGGAGATGTTTCATGCAGGCAGAAAGGGGACACTGGCCAGGAACAGGAGGAAGGAGCACATGGAGAGTGCCAGGAGAGCTCCTGTGGCCGTGGGAGCACGAGGGATCTGCCTGTGGATGGCAGGTGGTGGCACACATCTCCTCTGGAGCCAGAGGGGGAAGCCTGGAGACGAGGCTGCCTTGGCCACAGCCCAGCTGAAGCCCCGGAGATGGCTGAGCTCAGCAGCTGGGGATCAAACCTGCAAACGTGGAGCTGCTCCTGTGCCAAAACGCTTCACCTCAGCCCAGGATGGCTCTGAGCCGAGGTGCCAGTGAATCCCAGCTGTCCATGGCTGTGTGTGAGGGGCCTGACACCAGCAAAGTGCCAGTGGAGCTGGTGCTGGCAGTGGTTCCCAGCCCTGCAAGGTCAGGCTGTCACCTGCATTCCTCCTCTGACGTTGTTTCCATACCGCTTGGGAAGAGCGCTGGGAAAATCTGAAATAAAGCCACCACCAAGTACTATGCAGAGGGTAATTACCTCCTAATTTGCCCATATTTTAATCTCTATTCATCACAGGAGAAAGGGAGGAAAGTGAGGGGTGGTTTATCAAGAGTGAAGCACCAAACCAATGGCAAACCTTGCCCGTATTTGGGCTGTCCATTGAGTGCTCCTTTCCCTTGGCTGTGCTGACTTCTCCAGCTTTGCCTCGCTGGCCCATCACTCCTCTGCTCTGTTTTTGCCAAGGCAGGATGCAAACCTCTATTTAACAGAACCTCCTGTGCAAAACGAGCTCTTCCCGTGTTTTCTCCCCTGTTTATCTTTGGCAGCTCGTCCGTGCCTTGTCCCTGAGCTCAGTTACTCATCCAGCTCACTGGAAGTAAACAGGGCTCGTTCCTGTGCTGCCCACCCAACATCCCTTTGTGCTACCAAAGGTGGCAAAATATTCCAGCAGGCTTTGGGTTTGTAGTTTTTTTTTTTTTCCTTTCCCCTGTAAACACATCCGAAAATGGAAAAAGGAAGAAAAAAAGAACAATGCAGCACGCGCCGTCCACGCAGACAGTTTAACCCTTGGGTCAGCGTGTTTGTTATTTCACTTATTGGATTGTTAATAGATTTTCTTCATTTGTGCGAGACATTGTGAATGATGTGCTGAGGCCTTTCTATTCCTTCACCGTGGTCCACCTGTAAGAAGATAGCGTTAAAAGCTGCTGGAGTTTCTACCTCTTGACAACATCCCAGCTGTAGCCTCGCAATAGCAATCCTCCCGTGGCAGTTTTAATTATCGGCCCCGGCGATACCATCAGTAAGTGTGTAATTACGTGTCACTTTCCTGGCTGTTGGGTATGAAAAGTGGAACCAGTGAGATGATGATCGTTGAAGCTGTAGACTCATATTTAAACAATTCAAAATGTGTAACTGGCAGTGTCATTAAACAGAGAGAGTCTGACCCCAGCTGTCAGTTACTTTTCCTTATGCAGATTTTTTTTCATGCTGTCTGTCAAAAGAGCTCCATGGGCTGAGATGGGACGGGAGAGGCAGCGGCGCGCAGGAGAGCTGCTCTCCTCCTCTCCTGCCAAGGTGGTCTTTTACCCTAAATAAATATTGCTGGAGAGACTGTAAATAAACGTGGGACAACGCAGGAAATTATATAGACTTTGGTGATGAATAAACAAAGGGAGACTATCAAACACAAAGTCGAGCGTTCAAATAATATGAATAAAATGGGACTCATTAGCCTGAACTTAAAGAACAAGGCTTATGGTAATTTGGGGGATTCATTACCGAAGGATAAAAATGGAATCATTGTCATTTCTCCCTTTCCGCCAAAAAATTTTTGAAGCCCTGGCATATAAAGAAATGACCTGAAGGTTATTGTTATTATTATTATTTAAATCCATATATGTACACACACACACATATATATTTATATATATGAGGGTGACAAGCATGCACATGCATACATATCTGACATATCTGCACCAGTAATAACAATTTTTGAATATTGCCCTCAAAAATAATCATTATAATATGGATCCTTTTCACTTTCACTTCAAAGTCAGCAATGTTTAAAGTGTGCAAAGTACCAGAAACTTGTCTCCTGGCCAATATATGCTAAATAGATGGAAAAAATAAATATATGTGCATAGGAGTTGGCAAGTAAAGAATTTTTTTTTCAGTGAATTGAGTCAGAAATTTCTAAAATGACAACTCTGCTGTCTGAAGACAGGCACAAGTGGTTTGACTGGGAATTTGGGGTTGGCATGACAAGAGTTAATTTTGGAAAGACAAGGAAATAAATGGAACAGTACTTAGGAAAAAAGAGAAAGAAAAATAATAAAAAATAAAAGATTGGAGGTTAAACAAACAGTAATCTGCGAAGACAGAGAAAAATGTTTCTTTATTTTTAAAATGTTTACACTTCTCAGAATAAACCCATAAGACACCTTAATTTAAAGCTTTGGAGTTCACATGGACTCCAGCAGCAGCAGTGGAACCACAGAGGCACGCTGGATGTTTAGCCTTTGAAAAAGCACAGCATCAACACTTGATTTTTGCAGATTTTAAGGGGAAATATATTCATTTTGTGAGCGTATGTGTGTGTGTTTCTGTACGTATCTGTATATGAAAGCTTTGCATATATTTCTTGTTTCAAAGACAATGCCACGGAGCAGCGCATACAGGAGTGCTGGCTATATTAATTGCAGCAGTACTTTCATACTTGAAAGTAATAAATAGGCACATATTAAATCCTCTAAGGATTAATTTGTATTTTATCAGCTGTGAAAAGGGCAATTTTTTACATATCCAGACTTAAGAGGTAGCCCTATTAGACCTTCATTGGAAAACAAATTCTGCATATATTTTGCACCAGGGCTTTTTATTTTCTTCTTTTTACTCCCTTTTCCTCTCTCCCCCTGCCTTTTAAAAAGCCTTCCTTGTAGCAACTGGTTATGCAATGTAATGGGCTGTGGTGCTGTGGACAGACAAACTCTGCCCCAGTAAATTTGATAAATTGGGGTGAGTGGCCAACAGAAAGCCCAACAGAACCCCCCACGCAGGGTCACATCCAGCGCCTCACTTTTCCCTGGCATTTGAAATACCCAGTGCTTAAGGCCACCCAGTTTCTGACCCACCCATACTGATGCCCTCACAGGTCTCTTTCCATCTCTAAAATAATTAATAAAATTATTTGTACAAAATTATTTGCTGCTGCCGCTCAGGAAGGGGTGCAGGGGAGCACCCACCGGCTGCGGGGAGCCGGTTTTTGCATGCCAAACAACCATTTCTCTTTGTCTTTCATGGAGTCGTCTGCAGGGTGGAGGATTTTCAAGTTCTGCGTCTGTCCTACTTGCATGTTAGCTGCAGGCGATGTGCATCACAGGGAGGAGGCAGTCCCTTGGGGAGGCCCCACTTTTCTGCATTTAGTTGCTGGCTTTGAAAGCAAAGGATGCTAAAAAAATTAGCTCTTTTCGGAGTGTGGGATGACTCGTGCACAACAAACAGACTGAGAGTTGAAGGCTCCTGAGTTACTTTTTTTTTTTCTTTCTCTGTGTGTGTGTGTGTGTGTGTGTGTGTGTTGGAAGGCAAGTTAGGATTTTTAAAGGGGCACTGCACATTTTATTTATTCCCGAAGTCTTGAGGTGTTTCCAGTAGATGTGGGGTGTTGGAGCTCCTGTGTGTGAGTCCTGGTTGAGGCTCTGGAAATTCCCTTGGTGGGGGTGAGAAGGGACTTGGAGGAAATCAGCAAAGCTGACCCCCAGATGCTTTCCAGAATTTAGAATCTTTAGAGAATCATTAAGGTTGGAAAAAATCTCTAAGACCATCAAGTCCAACCTCAATTGGCTGTATCTTGGCCTCTGCCCTTTAAGCTGGGCTTTTCCACTTACAGTTTTTCACTGCAGCTGAAACCAGCTGGGCTGCACTGGCTGCTGCTTCCCAGCCTGGAATGTGGGAACCCAATGTCCTAAGAGCCCCTTCCACCTCCAGGCTACACCTCACTTCAAGGTTTCTCTAGTCCAAAAGTCTACAAAATAAAATTCACTAACCCCTTTTTATAGGGAGCAGCATTTAAAATGTTCTTTATGAGTTTGAAAGTTTTCCTAAGCAGCATAAGCTGGGTGAAGGATCACCAAACATTTTTGTTCATTTGCTTTTCAAAATGCTCTGCACATTTCCAGTTCATCTGAAATCTTTTTTTTAGGGAGTTGATGGCAGTGTGGGGAAAAAAAAATTGATTTCTATGGGCTCTTGAAACAAATTTGCTGTTATCATCTGTGCTGGCATTGCTTGGGCTTATTTGAATAGTAAAGTGGTTGTAGGCAAAGCCATGGTGACCCCAGAGGTTGTTCAAGCACTGGGACAGCTGAGGGGCAGCCCAGAGAAATTCTTGGGGTCCAGTTGTGACCTTTGGTTCTCCTCTCATCGTCAAATCACCCAAAATCAACACTCCTTGGTGAGACCCACTAAATAAGACAACAGCATCATTGTGACCCCCTTTCCTGTTGACTGTAAAACCAAAATTCAGAGCTGTATCTTGTTAATCGTAGCAGGCACTCCAGGATTTTCTGTTTTTCTATTTTAAAGCAGTATCCAAGCCTGGTTATGGGAAAATATCTATTTTTGCTTTAAGAGACCAGCACAACCACTTCTGTTTTGGTACCAAAAGAATAAAACCAAGCTTTGCTGCAGAGATAATAATTTTGGATATAGTGGAATAAAATCCAGTGGAGTGTGGGGCCAGGGGAGCATTTCCTATGTATTATTTCAATAAGGGATGGAGCAGCAGGAAGGCATGTTGTGCTGTGGAAGAGCAGCCTGCTGTCTCCTGATTTCAGCACCACAGGAGGTTTAAGGTGGGTATTTGGAAAATTTCTCCATGGAAAGGGTTGTCCAGCCCTGGCACAGCTCACCCAGGGGAACAGTGGAGCCACCATCCCCGGAAGGGTTCAAAAGCCTTGCAGATGTGGAACTTTGGGATCTGGGTGAGTGGTGGCCTTGGAGGTGGTGGGGAATGTTTGGGCTTGGTGGTGTTACAGAGGCTTTTCCAACCTCAACCATTCTGTGATTCTCCATGTTTGCTTCACAAACTTATTTTCTTGCTGTTAAATCGGGTTAAATTTATGACTGCTTTAGGACGAAATGTACAACTTTCTCACTTTGTCAAAGAACAATATTGAAGTATCCAGGACTGAGAGCTGTGCTGGGTAATTTGCAGCGTCCCAGTGCTCCCTTATATCCCTGTTCCTCAAGAGGGATGTTGTCCCTTTCTGTCTTTGCCACCCTTCCCAAAGGTGTGGCTTATTTCTCCCTCTGCTTTTACTCTGAGCAGAGTGAACCTGGATGACTCATGTTGCAAAGAAAAGCAAAAAATATTAAAACAAAAAAAATATCTCCACTTAATATCAAAAACTATCTTGAAATTATGAAGCAGGAGATGTACTTTGCTTATCACAGTGGAAACCTATTAGAGAAGTACCCTTGGTGCATGGAAAATATATGCTTTTAACAGTTTTAATCCTTTATCAATTATTCATATGGGAAGGTTTTCCTGTATTTGTTCAGTATGTTGGATGGAATAGCAAGCACGACTTTATTTGTCTAACAGTTTTGTTCCAACTGTATCCGATAAGATATTTAACACCCCCAAACATATTTAATTTAAGAAATAAAGAGCCATTCTTTCTGTGGGGTTTTCCCCATCATTCTTCTTTATTACACCAGGTTTTGCTCATCATACCATGTTCCTCCTCAGAGGACAGAGACAAATAACCGTTCCCCGCAAGGACAATGTGTGTGTTGAATGCATTTTAAATGCTGCACTTTGTTATGATTGCAACCAACATTTTAAATATGCTGCAATCAAATTCCAAAATGACACGAGAAAAATGACATCAGAGAATAAATCTATTTGGCTGTTCAGGCAACAGGAATGTTGGAGCTGGAACATGCTTAGCTTGAAAGTTAAAGATTGAGTACAATGTTTATTTTATTTGCTTAAGAGAGGCAAGGCTAATTCATCCCTGTTGTGGAAATCAATGGATTACAGTATAAATATACTCTTCAAATATATTTGTCATATTACACGAGTTAAATAGCATTACCTAAATATAGTTTAGCTTTTAAATATCACATGAGATTACTGATTTGCTTTTACATTGTGCTGGGTTTGTTTAAGCTATTCCAGCGTCTCACCCATGGCATACACAGTAATTCTGCCTACGGAATTCTAGTCTGGAAGAAGGAAATCAAAGTCAAATAAACTTCCTGGTGGAAGCTGGGAAGCTGTACAACTGGCAAGGCCTGGGACACTGATGTAGGAACATTTTGTTTCTCCTAAATGGGCTTCCAGCTAGGCTGGAATGTCCCTTGAGTGGTGATTTATTGTATCATGGACTCTTTCCTTGTGTTTCTTACAGGTACAGAGGCACATGAGCCATTGGATAAAAGATCTTTGAGAAAAAAAATCCCATGCAGCTTCTTGCTAGGAATGGTTCAGGTTTTGAGAAGGAAACGTTTTTATCCTAGTAGGATCATCCATCCCTGGAGCCTATTAAATACTTCAAGAGTTTCTGGGCAGAACCATGCAGTTTTTTGGCTATGTTTTAAAGTATTGGCTCCTCTTAATAGTTATTAGCATGAATATTCCTTATCCATCTTTCTGAAAAATTCCCCATAAAGAAAAAAATGATGTCTTACATGCAAAGTTTTAAAGTGACTGTGGCTGAGATGATGGATTTAGTTTGTCTTACATGAAAAACAACAAAAAAAAAAAAAGGTAGGAAATAAAGTGGTATTTAAAAATGGGACTTGTTTGCCTTCAAAATTGTAGCTGTAGTTTTCTCCAAAGGATTGGAGCTGAGCAGGTGTTGCCTAGGTAGGAAAATTTCACTTAAAGGTCTCTGAACTGTCCCAAACCGAAGTCCATTCTCATCCATAACGTAATTTAGCCCTTGACAGATATATAGAGCTCTTGGAGCTTTCTGTTCTTCACAAAAATCTCCTGAGCTTCAAGTCTCACTGACCAGATGGGTTGTAATTTGGCCTCTGACATGGCACAGTCCTGCTGGAGGGTGAAAATTACCTGAACTGGCCAACGCCGAGGTCACTCTCTCGTCTCCTTAAAGTCATTTTCTCCTCTCAGGCTCCTGCCTCCCATCTCCCAGCACACCGAGCTCTCTTTTCTGCATTTTGAGCAGTGCACAGGAGCGAGACGTGGAATATTTATCCCCTGCAAGTCAGATATTATCCTTAAATGTCGTGAGCCTGCGCCACACATCAGTCGCGGGATTGATTTAGCCTCGGTGATACCTGACTCCACGAGCAGGGAGCTGAGATTGCCCCGTGTAGGGTGGATTGGAACACTTTGTACTCTGCCAGGTGTCAGAAACTGCATGGAAATGTGCTTAATTAATGAGAGCCTTGAGTGCTTTTCCAGGCTGAGAGGCGGTGGCAGAGCAAAGGGCACAGGTGACGTTACAGGGGGGGCTGCTGCAGGCTGCCCAGCCACAGGGTGGGATGGGACCCTCCACAGGCAGGAGCAGCTTCTGTGCAGGTGCTGGTCCTCAGGAGGGGCTTCACCCAGCCCTGTTCCTGCTGCAGGGCCAGCACAGCAATCAGGGCAGGTGATTGTCCCCTCCTGCAGCCCTGCAGCCGGCTCTGGGCTAACCAGCACCGGGGCTTGGGGAGATGCTGCAATCAGCCAGAGGAGGCCATGGAGGTGCTGTGAGGGCTGGAGCCAGGCTGGGACACCTGGGGGGGCTCACCTGGAGAGGAGCAGCTCCAGGGAGAGCTCAGAGCCCCTGGCAGGGCCTGAAGGGGCTCCAGGAGAGCTGCAGAGGGACTGGGGACAAGGATGGAGGGACAGGACACAGGGAATGGCTCCCAGTGCCAGAGGGCAGGGCTGGATGAGAGATTGGGAATTGGGAATTCCTGGCTGGGCTGGAATTGCCAGAGCAGCTGTGGCTGCCCCTGGATCCCTGGCAGTGCCCAAGGCCAGGCTGGACATTGGGTTGGGAGCACCTGGGACAGTGGGAGGTGTCCCTGCCATGGCTGGGGTGGCACTGTGTCATCTTTAAGGTCCCTTCAGTGCCAAACCATTCTAGGATTCTGTAATTCTATAAACAAATATTCATGCCTATTTTCCATGCTTTTTTTTTTTTTTTCTTTAAATAAAAATGGAATAAAGATATTTTAGAAGAATTCCAACCACCTGTCATGTTCCATTAAACTGTTACTTCCTCAGGCCCTTATGCCTGAGCAGGTGGTGTGAATAAACTGTACTTAGAGTGAAGTGAGGGATATTTTTCTCTTGTAAATAACCAAAGACACAGATATTTTTCTGTTAGCATTTTCCCTTCCCTCTCTCTTGGAATTGGAGTGAGCTCTCCTTGCTGTTTGGACATCTATCCGAGCTCCAAAACAAAAGGAAGGGAAAAGATATATGGAGTGCATCTAATTCTGGGATTTACTGCCTTTCCTTCAGTTAGTTGAGAACCAGGGATTGCTTCTGACTGTTTTTCTCTGCAGGAGAAGTTTTCTTTGCTGGGTCATCCGTGCAGCCCTGGCACGGTGTCCCTGTGGCGCGGTTGTACCAACAACCTCCAGGTCAGCAGCATGTCTTGCAATGAACAGAATTTACCCTTTCACCTTCACATCCCCCTCCACTCTTGTATACAGCTTCCTTTTTTTTTTCCCTTCCCGTAGCAGAAGTCATTTTTTTGCAGGTGCAAAAAGGAGCCTTTCATTTCCCCCATCTTAGGGAAAAAGTTAGAAAAAATACGCCTTCCTTACCAGAAGGCAATATTTTGCTTTTAGCACTACTTTATGTGCGGCATTTTTTAGCTCCTCTAATCTTAAATTCAGTACATGAATGGATGGATAATTTCCTCCCTGCCAGTTTTTTCATGCCTCTGAATTATTTACTACCCCCACAACTTGTAGCTGCGAGTCCACTTACTCCTCGTGGAGCCGTGGCCGTGAGAGAAGCTCCCATCTCCCAGGGCTGGGGCAGCATCCTCAGAGGGGTACCCAAGCAGGACCCCCCTAGCATCCCCCAGAAGCCAATCCTTACATAACACAGCCTGGATCCAGCTAATTTGTCTTCATCATTCATATCTCCCAAATCCTGAATCATTTTGGTTGCCCTCCACTGCACCTTTTCAATCTCGGCAATGTCCTGCCTGTAATATAGTGACCAGAATTGCACACAGTATTTCAAATATACTCCCACTAATGTCTTATATAAAGTAGTGCCAGAATAACTTGCGCTGATTTATAATCCTTACAAATATATATATTTGTTTAGCTGCTGTTGTTGGGGTTTTCTTTATTGCTGCCAAACATTGAACATATGTCTGGTGGTCTGAAGGCCTGTTAAAGACAACGAATGAATCACATTTTCTACATGACAAAAGAAAACACCTTTATTTTTTATCATTGTCGAGCTTGAGTGGTGATATAAGATAAATTGAAACAACAAAAGGAAAAGAGAGTTTAGGAAAGTCAAGTAATAAGGTATTGGGTTATAAATGAAGTCTCCCAGAGCCTGAAGTTAAAAAGTATCCACAGGCACTTCACACTTCTTAAAAAACAAATAAATCGCCCGACAGGGTGGTGCTAACGTGGTCCTGCTCCGAGTGCAGGAGCCTCTCCCACTCCTTGGGTGTGGAGAATCTGACAGAACATAAATGGGAAATTTTCACCGGCTGTAGCAGTGGGAATATGCAGTGCCACATGTGATGCTAATGCACACAGCAACCCAATTTGGGGTGTGCTCCATTCCTGGTGGTGTCAGGAGTTATGGGTTCTACATGGAAATGGATTTCCAGCAGCTGCTTTGGATCTGCTGGGAAAGATCCTGGCCTCGGTTTTGGAGACATGCCATCAATATTCTGAAATAACGCACTTTGATAATGTTATTTGCAGTGAAAGAGAATTGTGAGCATGAGAAAGAAGCAAAACATTGCCAGAGAATCTTACTTTAAAATGTACTATAACATCTCCCATTTCCAAACAAGCCAAACCAGGGATTATCATTTGGTATAAGACCTGAAATGAAACTTGAAAAAGCCAAATGCAAGTGTGGTGAAACGACCCTGGGAGGATGCTGGGAATGGCAGGCCACAGAAGACCAGCAAGAATTTTCTCTTAACTGATGCAGAAAGGTTTGAATTCTGCTCGTTTCCAGTTTGAGAAGAAGTTTTTGATGGCTTCCACCTGCTCCAGTCTCCACTCTGCAGTGCAGGCGACCCGCATTAATGGCCCCCTTTTCCCAAGACATCACGCTGCTGTTAATGTATTGTCCCAGGTTCTAGCCTGGCTGGTGGCCATTACTGCCAATAAATAATGGCTCTTGTTCCATCGACTCCTGTGAAGGTCTGGGGACATGAAATTCATGTGTGCTACCAATGTAGATCGAATGTAACCTTGACATTAATCAGACAGGTGGAATTTAAGGCTTCCCCTATTTTTCCAGAGCTGCTCTCCTTAGAAATAGTGGACTTCTCCTGCAGTTTTCTGACCAGCTAATGTCAAAAAAACCCCCACAGCTTCCTTTTCCCTTTATTGCCAGTTTGCTTTTTATGTAAATTTTTAATCACTTTTACTTTTTAACACGACCATTACAATGTTGACAAACACCTCCGCCTTCCCGGCGCTCTCCCGCATCCTAAGCGGGGGCTCCTGTTTTCCAAGAGCAAACAACAAACGGAGCAGACCTTTGAAGAAACCCACCCCCGATTAATAGTTAATGATGGCTCGGGAGAAGGAACAAAGCCCGTGCGGTGCGAACACGGATTAGCCCTTTAATAACCGCGGCCAAGCGGTTTGTAGGAGCGCCGGTGCCCGGGAGCAGCCTGCTGTGCCCTCCTGCCGCGACCAAGGCTGGGCAGGGGGGGACCCCGGGGGTCCGCGCCCCAGCTGCCCCCCTCTGCCAGAAAACAGCGAGCTGGTTGGTGCAGGAGCATCCCCTGCCGACCAGCGCCTGGCAACCATCGCCTCTGCCAAGGCGCTACCCCTCCGTCCTCTCCTGGCTTGTGGAGCTTGGCCAAGGCTGGTGCCCAACAGGAGGCTCCCATTTGGGTTCCACAACCATTGGGCTGTTGCAGCCAAAACACCCAGACATCATCAGGGCACGTTTTCAGCAGGTGCTGGTGGGGCTCAAAGCGGAGGCAGTGAAATTCTCCTCATCCTCCCGACCCTTATCCAAAGCCCTCCTTCCCCGCGCAGAATATTTCAAGTTTAGGACTTCAAATATTTCTATTAATAAATTACTATGCATCATGTCAAATTAGCATTGCCATTACTAAAAGATTAATAGCGACAATGCGTTGTGGCACTCCATTGCTTCAGGGTAATTTTCTTTTGTTCATGCTTTGGCATAATATCGCAGAGCAGAGCGGCAGAACTACGGAGCATAAATTTAGGCGCAGCCCCTCAGCAGAAGAGGCAATCCTAATCACAGCAGAGGGCTGGCAATTAGCTCCCAACCTTCTGGGAACATCCTGGGATGAGCGTGGCCCGACATCCCTCACACCTCTCACACGACAAGACAGATCCCGACGTTTATGTGTTTTTATTTACTAAGTGCTCGGGAGGAATAAACAGGGATAATTTGCATATGAAGCCTTTTTATTTGAGCCCTTGAGTAATTGGCGGGTTAGCGGTGGTGTGTGCACTTAAGTGTACATCACGCCGGCAGCAATCTTCCCTTCCATAAATCCTCCATCCTAACTGGAGTTTACAGGGGGAGAAATCGCTCTGCTGCTGCTGCTCGGGTCCCTTTCCATGGCGCTTGTAAAAAGGAGCAACTTTTCTTTTCCCCTCAGCCTCCCCGGGCAGGGCCAGGACAACAAAGCAATTAAACAAGGTGGCTGGGTGGCTGGGATTGGAAATAAAGGGTGGGAGGTGTTGTGTGGCACTGTTCCGTCTCGGGGACGCACACAAGGATTTTGTACCTGCAGTTTAATGATGGGCAGGGAGAGAGAAAGCATCTAAATCTCATCTTGAGGCACTGCCTTTTTTTATTATTTTTTACTGGTTTAACAAATGGCTTTCACGAGTGGAATTATTGCATTATCATCTCTTTGGCTTCGTGCTGGATGCATCCAGGAAAATATCTTCATGACGGCTCTGTTTCTTGCTTAAATATCAAGTATTGGTATTTTTAATGTTTTTGTAAACATTATATATTTTAATACTTGAGAAAATGTATCTCATAAATAAGCTTTATTATATGTCAAAAAGGATGAAAATATAACTTTACATTTCTGTTTTAAAGTAATTTTAGTGCCTATTAGCTATAAAGTAACAGTTATATATAATTTAGAGTATGTAGTCACTCGAAACAACTTGACATTTTCACACAAACACAGAACCTTAATAATAGTCTTGGGATTTCATTGGAAGTATACACCACTACAGGATATTAAAATAACTTATGGTGCACTGTAATTCTTGTTTTGTATTTGTCCAAGTAGTTTTGAAGCATGCTATAAAGCAGAAAAATAAAAACCTAAGCTCCAAAGTCAGCTAAGCTGCATTCTTAAAGTTATAGCAGTCTTTTCATATTAAGTATGATTAAACCAGCTGACATTTCTCGTTGTCATCTCTCTCTTCTCTCTTCCTATTAATATGCTGTGCTTAAAATGTAAATGCTGTGCACACGGCATTTTTTATTTAAAGCCCTTGCAATTGTTTGCTTAAAATAATGATGCTGATTGTATGCATTCAGGGATGGGAATGAGAGCCTGAAAACAGTAATTTACTTGTTGATCTCAGGGTAAACTCCAGGTTTGTGCAGTGGAATACTCTCAGCACTGGAATGCTGAACTCAGTCAGCTCCAGGAGCCCAGTGATGCTTCTTCCTATTGTTCTGCATCCAAGCAAAAAATCAGAACCATGAGGATAACACTGGAGGTTCACCAGTCTGACCAGTTTCTTTCTGAAATGAAGTGGAAATTAAAAGAAAAATAAAATAACAACTTCCACAGATTTTATTTTTTTTTAAATAACCCGACAGAGTTAATTGTGATTAAAATTTGCCCAATTTTAAACTTGTTCTTTTAATTGTAATTGGAGTGGCCTGTGGGTAGGGATTAGGTGAGTGTACAGATGTGCACAAAAATTAATATGGACTTGGAGGAATGGCCTCATCGCCATAAAAGGGCCGACCAAATGTTCACAGATGGAATTTGAGTGGACCCTTATTGAATAAGCTCATAGGGCCCACTTGGGTCATTTCTGCATCAATCTTTTTTGGTCTATTTGGAAAAGGCACAGTTCAGGCCTCTTCCACAATAATTATTCTCATGCCTGATCCATTAATTTTTTAATTTGCTTTAGGGTTGACTTGTGACAGAACCACCACTATTAAGAGGAAAAAATTAAAATGCAGTTTGGAGAATGTTGTGTATGGCTATGTTGATTTTTTAACATTCCATACTATGATATGGTCAAATAAAATAATTACACATAACAGGATTTTACCCACATGGAATTCAAAAATCTTGCATACAATTAGAGGTCTTCCTCCATCAAGAAACTTTCAAAACCTGGTGATAATTGTGGAGTTAGAAATCAAGAGAGAATTTGGTGATACAAAGGAAATAACTTTAAAATTGGGCAGCTTTTTTCTTCCTTTCCCTTCTCTCCTGCCCCAATGTTTATTTTCAAGGCCAGGTTGGGCAGGGCTTGGAGCACCCTGGGACAGTGGAAGGTGTCCCTGCCCATGGCAGAGGGTGGATCTGGATGACCATTTATGCCCCTTCCAACTCAAACAATTCCATGAGTCTATTATCTCTTTTTTTTCATTTAGATATTACTTTTAAACTGCTTGATTTATAAACACGCATATGAAAAACCAAATCCAGAAGTTTTTCTCTTTATACCTTTCTTCCCAGGAGTGCCACTGAATTTGTACACAGCAGAGGAGAGCGGGAACGAAATGGAATCATCGAACTGTGAAAAATGGAAATATGTGTAACAACAAAATAAAGCTGATGGAAGACTAATTTCAGCAAACCAGGTTTTAAAAATTTCTCGGGGTTTAGAAGCACCTGTTCCATAGAATGAGGGTGGATCATGGAATGGTTCAGGTTGGAAGGGACCTTAAGGACCACCCAGTGCCACCCCAGCCATGGCAGGGACACCTCCCACTGTCCCAGGTGCTCCAGCCCCAGTGTCCAGCCTGGCCTTGGGCACTGCCAGGGATCCAGGGGCAGCCACAGCTGCTCTGGGAAAACAGGGGAATGGATGAATTTACTCAGGTTATGATTTCGAGGGGGTTAAAAGGACACGTGATCAAACGTCTTTCAAAAAGGTGGTGGAAAAGAGAAGAAATGGACAGTAGTTTCCTAAAGAAATGGCTAACGCCCTTTGTTTTGTTTTGCTTTGATTTCCTTTTCTTTGTTGTGGTTTGGTTTGTTTTGATTTGCTTTGGTTTGTTTTGCTTTGGTTTGTTATATTTTGTTATTACCTTCCAGAGATTGGGAAGTAGAAAAAGATTTATTTAAGAAGAAGATATTTGATGTTGACCATCCCAGCCAGCAGTTTTGCCCAGATGGGAAGATTCACTTAACCAGGGCCATTTGAGAACACCAGATAAATCTGGAAGAACAGAAAAAGGACTCTGTACAACATTCCAACAATATCCCTCCCTGAAAACCAGAAATTGCCCATTTGCAGGTGGAAAAGAGACGGCTACTTCTTTTTCTTGCTCCCTAGGATATTTCCTTTTCCAGCTAATTTTTTACTGCCAAGCAGGAGGAAGGAAAAGTATCTGTGTTAGCAAGGGTTAGGTTGGGTTTTTGAAGCTCCAGGTGTTTGGTGTAGCCCACCAAACTCTGTGGGAGCTGCAGGTCCCTGGTGTTCCTGGGAAAACAGCTCCTGGTTGGTTTTTATGGGGAGTATGTGGTAATATTATCCATTAAAGTTGATTCTGGTGCCATCATGCAGAGGTGGTGTCATAAATAAAAATCTGGCTGCTGGAATTTGGATGCAGCTCCAAACTGAATTTTCCTTTCGCTCCGCTTTGCTCCCTTTCTTTCCTTCATGCCTCTTTTATGGCTTCGAGTTGAGGTTTTATGGTATTGCTGGGCATTTTTACATGCTCAAATATGTGGAAATTTATAAATAAATAAAGCAATCCTGGAATTGAAAAGCACAATAATATGAATCACCTGGCTGTGGAAAAGGTACGTGATCAAAAACTTGTTTTTGCCTCTCTCTGTCTGGGGGTGTAATTTCAAAATGTTTTAAAACTATTCCTTTTCATTTATTTATTTATTTATTTATTTATTTTTAACTGGGGATCATCCAAGTAGCTGAGCAGGAGGGAGAAGCGTTAGAATATTGATGAAATCAATGGGCAGAAGGAGTGGAGAATAAGGAGCCCACATCTCTGTAGCTGGAGTTTGCAGCTCCTAACGGCAGCAGGTAGAAAAAGCAGCATCTACATGGAACCAGGAGCAGCTCCCTGAGGGACTGAAGATGACATCGTAACAGATGACTCCAGATGACAATGTAAGAGGAGGAATGGGGAGAAATTATATTAACAAACTGTAGTCGATGGTTATAATAAGATTTGAACTGCTGAATAACCGAACCTGAAAGACCAACATATTTTTCAAGATGGTTTAGAAGGATCCCACGATTGAGTGTGTCAAAATCTGCAATTATGTCAAGAAGTATTACAAAGGATGGATTCCCAACATCAGCTACAGTAAGTGTATTATTACAAATCCTGATCAGCAGAGATGGGGGAAAATACCCCAAACTCCAAAAAGAAAACTGCAGTGAAACTTTTGTAATAAATTACATCTGCAAAATATGGGCTTTATGGCTCTTCTTCTCTCCTAATAATGATAGAAAAAAAGCAGATTTAAATCTGCTTTACTGATTACTGGAACATACGGGGATTAAAAAAATCCATTTAATACAGTTACTTTTTTAGAGTTTCAGATAGTCATAGTGGATGATAATACCTTTATGATGTTTTCAATATGGGAACTTAACAGAGAAAAGATTTTTTCTCAGAAATTGGCTCCAAGGGCTGTGCGGTTGGATAAAGATTTTGTTTCCCAAATTGTAAGACTGAGAGTGAATCACATGAAACTATGGATTATTTTTTGTGTTGTTGTGGGAAGAGGTTCTATAATAAGTCTATCAGTTTTCTGGCATAAATTTGTCAGGGGAATAAATGTGTCTAATACATATTTTTGATGATTGATAATGGTTTTCCAAGTCTGCTAAATAAGGAAGTAAGATGTTTTCTTTCTGTGTTTAAATGATGGGAAAAATAGACTGGGTGTTATAAAACAGCAAAAATATTATTAGTTCAGAGGGTTTGGAAGTTCTGAAAATTTTAGCTACGTTTAGTGGAATTTCTAGTTTTGTGCACAAGAACAACAATGTGCTGAATATCAATATTAAATTATTTTTTATTCTTCTGACTCACACTTGCCATATGCAAATATTCAGTAGTTCAAGCACAAAGTCTCCTTAATTCTATTCCCAACTCAAATAGAAAAGCCTGTTCCAGAACATCACAAATACAAGATTCAGGTCTTGGGTTATTTTTTAGCCATCTATTAGGGACTTGCAAGTCCTGTTGTCCACATTATTGGTTTTGCTGTTTCTCCCCCACACCTTCCAGTGGGGAGTGAGGGAAAAGTCCATTGAGGGTCTAAATGAGTGAATAAGGGTAGAAGTAAAGAATGGTTTTGTTTTGAAATCTTTTAGTGGGATATCCAGAAGCAATTTAACACCAGGCTGATGGAATGACAAGTGAAAGGTGGGAATGTGATCACAGAATCATAAAAAATCATTATGGTTGGGAAAGACCTCCGAGATCATCAAGCCCAACATTCAACCATCACCGTCATGCTAACCATCATCACCCCCAAAAAGTGCCAAACACCTGCACCTAAAGAGGCAATGCGCATCTTTAAACACCATCAGAATTCTTGCTTTATTTGAACCCAAATTTGTCATTTGTATTGGTCTCCCTTTCACCTCTTTTGCCTGAAAATATCTTTCTGCTGAACTTGCAGTTTTGATAGCCTGCAGTATGTGAAGCAGCTAAATAAATAGAATTTGCAAGAGCACTGGCTGAAAAAAAATCTATCTTAATTAGATGCTTATTGAAATCGAGCACAAACTGCATATGAAACATGATTTCAAAACAGAACCAAATATTTTTTATATTTATAGATACTCAGTAATATATATAGCTATTGCCAATATCATGCACAGCTTTTGGGGAACAAATGGGAAAAAGGAGATTGCTGCTGACCTTGGAGCTTTTCTAAAATAAGTGTCTCAGATGATTCCAAAAATCTATAGTAGAGTCATTTTGCAGCAGTGCAAAACTTTTTGTTCATTGAACTTTGTGTGCAAAGAATGATGGTGAACAGGAAGGGGGGAAATCTCCTGCACAGATCCAGGGTTGTGCTGTTTCCAGCCGTTTATTTTTGTCATTGGTGTCCTGTTTGATGAAGCAAGAATCTTTTTCTTACTGCCTGATATGATGGGATACACAATATAATATTCAGTGTTGGATTCCAAGACTTGGTGTTCACATTTTTTGCCATCCATGTTCTTGTTTGTGAAGAATCCTACTGGGGGGAAAAGCCTGAAAACACAATATTTTACATTTTAGGAAGGTCCATTTCTGATGGGGGAGAAGAGAAACTGAGTGAAAACAAAAAAAATTATTATCTGAAAAGTGGCAAAATGTTGTAAAGGAAAAACGGGGAGGTGAACCTTGAGAAATTTTATCTTCATGAATTTGACAGGTGCACGTGGATATGGAATTGGCTGAATGGTCACACTCAGAGGGTAGTGGTGTCAATGTCCAAGTGGAAACCCAGTGGTGTCCTCTGGGGTCAGGGCTAACCCAAGTGCTGTTTGACACCCCTGATGGTGCCAGGGGAAGTGGGATTGATGCCCCTTCAGCCAGTGTGCCAATGACACCGAGGTCTGTGGAGGGAAGGGATGGGGCATCCAGAGGGACCTGGACATCCTGGACCTCATGGGGATCAGTATGGCCAAGTCCAAGTTCCTACAGCTGGGTCAGGGTGACCCCAAGCCCAAACACAGGCTGGGAGGAGCCTGGACAGAGAGCAGCCCTGAGGAGAAGGATTTTGGGATGTTGATGAATGAGAAATTCAACACGACCCAACATCATGCACTTGTAACCCAAAAAAGCCAAACACACCCTGGGCTGCAGCAGAATAAGTGTGGCCAGCAGGTCAGCGGGGATGATTCTTCTCCTTTACTCTGTTCTCATGAGACCCCACGTGGATCACTGCATCCAGCTCTGGACCCCAACAGCAGAAAGGACCTGTGGGAGGAGGTAGGAGGAGGCCGTGAAGATGATCAGGGTGTGGAAGACCAGCTGAATAGTACAGTCCCACTTGGCTCTCGCCCAGCTGGAGCACTGTCCCTCATCCCAAATCTACTGGAAAATGCTTAAATAAAGTTGTAGAAGTTGGAGTCAAATGTCAGACAGAGCCAAACAGAGATAGAATCCTGGGTGAGAGACTCTCCAAATCCCTCATGAGGGCTCCTTCCACAGGCTGTCTCTGGGTGTTTGGGCTTCCATTCTCCTCTGCTCCATGCTCTTATGGCCAGGAATACACCAGAGAGACAAAAAGCCTTTCATGAATGCAAATTTCAGGACAAATTATTATTTTTTACTTTCATGGAATAAAAAAAAAAAAAAATTGCTGGAACAGCTTGGCTTCCCCACAAATCTCCAACTAACCCTTGCACTCAATTATTCTTTGTGACCTTCTGGTGCCCCATGCCATGAATTGTACCTTGAGGTTATGAAATAGGTCTCAGAGTAGTTCTCAGCCACTCCTATACAGCTTTTGTGTTCTGAGCCTTCAGACGTTGTTGATTTGAATTTGAAATTTCTTTCCTGCATGAATGTCTTGATCTGATAGAGCTTCAGCTTTTAAGGCTGAGCTTTAATTTGTTTAATCTGGCATATTCTTAATTATACGAGCTGTAAATTTTATTGTATTGTAAAGGCCTGAAACACACACATAAAGCTGCAGTGCCAAGGTACAATTGATTAACGGGACCATCTTGCTCTTGGGTGTGACAGCAATGTGCACTGGGAAACTTGGGGGGGTCTGGGAAGAAAATTCCAGTGCTGGCCCACTGTCCTAGAGAATTTTGTGAACCTGTGGAGTTGATTTGTGAATCCATGCAGAGAAATTTGTGATTTCTCTGCATGGATTCACACTTGTGATTCCTGCCCATGGCTGGGTTAAATGGGGCTTGTCTTGCTCTTGCCGAGAAGGTTTAAGAAACATAAGTAGGACAGGGTGAGCTAAATTTAAAAAAAAAATAGAAATGGATAAAATGTCTTCCCAATGTCTTGGTGGGAGATAAACTTCATCCCCCGTGTCAGCTGTGGTTACAGGGCTTCCCTTGCCAGGACTGGGGCTGGGCCACGGCTCATCCGTCAGTGCCGGCTCCGGGAGAGCGGGAACAGAGACGGGAACATGCTGGAGCAGCGAGCGAGGACACACAATTATTTCATTACTCATGCGTGGCATCTCTGGAGACTCGCGATGAAATTTCAGCTTCAGAAGCACCAGGTTTTTTTATTCCTGGTGAGCCAAAGAAATTGCTCTGCTGCCTTAGCTGGTGGAAGTAATCCGGCCAGGCTTGGTGTTGGACACAGTTAGGTCAGGAGAAGGCGGCCACGTGAAAGTTGTTTTGTTTCAAAGCAGGGCATGGGGCCATGCTTTGCACCCCAAGAGATGTTGTGGTACAATTTCTGGAGCACTGAGGTGGAACTCTGGGCAGTTATCCTTGTTCTCTGCATTATCCACGTAGTCTGTTCTTCCCTTTATCCGTAGAATCACTGAGGTTGGAAAACATCTTTAAGATACTGAGTCCAACAATTCACCTCATACTGCCAGCTCCACCACTAAACCATCTCCCCAAGACCCACATCTGCATGCATTTTAATTCCCTTCATGAATGGTCACTCCATCACTGCTGTGGGCAGCCTGTGCCAGGGCTGGACAATGCTTTCCAGGAAGAAATTTTTCTAATTTCCAACCTAAACCTCCTCTGGTGCAACTTGAGGCAGTTTCCTCTCATCCCTGGGAGGAGAGCCCGATCCCCCCCAGCTGCTGCCTCCTGTCAGGGGTTGTGCAGAGCCACAGGGTCCTCCCTGAGCCTCCTTTTCTCCAGGCTGAGCCCCTTCCCAGCTCCCTCAGCCACTCCTGGGGCTCCAGCCCCTTCCCAGCTCTGTTCCCTCCCCTGGACGCGCTCCAGCAACTCATTCCAGGCAGAGGCAGGAATCACTAGTTGCCTGAAGTTTCCAAAGGGCTTGATCATTGTTAGAAGTCCCTGGGGAGATGCGGAGGAGGGGGAATATCTGTGTAGTTTCCATTTCCCCATCTCTTCCTGTATCTCTGTTTTAGGGGGCTGCTGAAAGCAGAGCCAAGTCCCTCCTGCCCTGTGTGTAGCTCTGGTCGCACGCTGCCTTTCATCAGCAGCCCTGGGTAGCAGGCCCAGATAGCCAGCAGTCATCTGTTACCCCCAGATAAATCTGGGACAGTTTGTTAAGTGACTGATGCCTTTTGCTAAGTCTTCTAAGTATGATTAATGTGCAGAAATGCCTGGTTGGGCGATAGGTAAACAGGGAAAACAGAGGCACTGTGCCCCAGCCTGTTTGTGCCTGTCCATCCATGCGCTTTGATCAGGGGGAAAAGCTATAGAGGCTGCTGATAGCCCAAACCACTGCCTAAGAGAAACCAGGCACACTCAGGGGATATCAGAGTCCCAAACCTGAGAGTTTGTACAAAAACCCAGAACTCCCCTCTTAGAGAAAGTAAAACTCCAGACTTGGAGGCTGAAGAGGCTGAAAAATGTGACTCACTCTGTCACAAAGCAATCCAAAGCAGGTACCTTCATATTTCCTGCAATGACACAATTTAGGGAATTTAATCCATGACTTTTTAATAGTGAGAGATGGGAATTCCATAGTAGCTTTTAGCAAAAAAAAAAAAGTAAAATATGTGAGGTTTTTTTGCTGTAAAGGCTAACTTTTTTTATTATATATGGAGGTATTCAACATATCCTGCTGATTTTAATGGTGTGGTGTTTGGGATAGGAGACCACATTGGAGTAGAAGACCCCATCTGGCCACTTGGACCATTTTTTGGGAATAGAATTGCATTATTGGAAGCAAATGCTCTGCACTCAGCCCAGAGCTCAACACACACATAGTGATCCTAAGACAACTGATATCTCAATACTCGCATGGCCTTAGCATTTTTGAGTACTTTGCTCTTTAAATGTGTGTGGGCAGGTTCAGGTTACCTGTCTCTGAAGGCTCCCTGTGCTCCTCTGGGCAAATTTAGCTCGCCAACGGCAAATTAATTACCCTCCAGCCTGCTATTTATTTTCATGTGCGCAACAGAGAAGTATCTCATAGATGGGCAGATCTACAGCTTGCCAGCTGACATTATTGCTGACCTGACAAGGTAGGGGCTCAACTTCTGGGTGTCCTGTGAGTGCCCAACTGGCTTCACAGCCAGCAGGATTCTGAGGATTTGCTGCTTCCAGGAGCTGCTGGCCACAGAACTGAGCCCATCCCACACCAAAAGCAGTGGGAAGGTCCTGTGGATGCTCTCCTGAAATGCGTCTTGCTGCTGTCTAAAGGGTTCGAGTCACTTGTGGTCTCATCCTGCATGTTTGAACCGCCTGGGGGAGGCATCTGTGGCTGCAAACAATGGGTCACACACGTGCTGGGGGATGTGTCAGACAGAAACTCCAGCTCAGCAACTCCCCCAAATAATCAGGGGATGTAAAATTGTTTGGGCCACTCATGGTTTTCCAGATAACCCTTCAATTTTACCTCCCATGTAAAGGGTAATACACTGCTGGCTGCTGATGGAGGTTTGTTCTGAAACCAGCCATCATTTTTGTACTTTCATGCATATCTTTAGAAAATGATGAAAATATTTCATTGCAAACCAGAAAGAAGAAAAAACAACCAGTGAACTTGTGTACAGTGAGATAAAAATCAGCGTTTCATTACTTATTTATTTATTCATTTATTTAAAAATCTTTAACCAGAAAAATTCATTAAGATGCAATATCTCATGTACAATGATGGCCTAGGGATGGGAGATGGATTAAAAAATGTAAATACTATTGGGCCTAATCTGCGTACCATTAACACAAATATGAAATTAATGTAAAAGTTTCTGACAGCACAAACTTGGCTTTAACTCTTTAAACATATGTTTAAAATAGTGCAGAATGGTGGTGAGATTTGGCAGATGAGAGGTTCAGTAAACAAGTGTGTCTCAAAAGAGACAAAATGTCAGCAAAATAATTGCCTAGCAGTACTTCATATCAATTAATTCATTTGTATTTAATTAAAAGGAGTCATAACAATTGGCTGCTGTATAAAATCCCCTTAGCTCTGGAGTCTTCTATGCCTTTCCTTAGTTTTCTGGGGCTGGATATTGTTAGCCTTTTTGAATAATTCAACCCAGATCTATTTCCTAAACAGAAAATCTATCTTGGAGTTATTCCCTTTTCTGCAGGGAAGTAGCAATAAACAGTAGCTTTGTGTGCCTTATAAATGACAATGAGGGAGACAAGGGCTGCGATTTCAAAAAGCACTTGAAACCAAAAATGTTGAAGGTTCCTAAATCAGGGGGGTGCTTCTAAAGATGGATTTAATCCAAGATGATTCCAGTCAATCCATGTGGAGGGTGAGCAGTGCTGGCCTGGCCACTGCTATGAATCCTGGCAGAAGAGCAGCCAGGACATCCAAGCTCCTGTAAGCTCTCCTGTGTGGTAGTGAAGGTAATTTAATGCTGGATAATGAAAATGGTGGCTTTGGATTTATCCCATTTTTCCTGTCTGGAGTTAGAATAAGCTCCTGGTTTAAAGAAAATTATGCTGAGTCAGGTGGCCAAATTATTCACAGTATTACCTGTGATCACTTTTATTGTTTATTGTTTTGTTGTTTATTTCCTAATTGACTCAGAAAATCTGATAACCTGCAGTGCCTTTTGTACTCCTCAGTGTAAATTAACAAATTTTGTTAATAAACAATGAGTAAATAACACATTAAGTTCCATCAGCTGTGCCACAAGATTTCTGATATTCCCAAACCCCTGGAGACATTCAGTGGTGACCCGGGGAGACAAAGTGCAATTTTAAGAGTAAAACAATAAGACTATGGAACTATTCCTAGGTAGATGTCACCAACTGTGCAAATACACATTTTGGGAGGGCCCCAGCTTCAGGATTTTTTTTACTGGGAAATCATTATGACCAAAATGGAAATGTTTATCATTTGAATGCAAATACCAAGGAGGCAGAAATGGTAGTGCAGCAAACTGTTACTGTGGGTCAGGCCTTCCGAAGCGTTGGCTAACCTTCCATCACAAATGTTAAAAATAAGATATTTTGAGGGGCAATTTGCCACGATTTCTGCTGTCAATTTGCCACAATTTCTGCTGTTAATTACAGATCTCCCAATGCTCTGTTTGCTGCTGTCCATACTCCCATTGGCTCCTCCCTGCCTTTGGCATCACCCACAGATAAGGTTTGCCAAGGGAGTGGCCTTAGAGGCATCTGAACATGCCCCAGAGGAGGGTGAGAGGGGCAGGAGCCAGTCCCTGGGGGATCCAGCTCCATGGGATGCCTGTGCTGGAGGTACCCCCCCTTTGGAAGGAATTTCCTGTGAGGATTTACGATTGCCATGCGTCCTCCCCAGTTTTGGCCTCCCCAAAGAGGGAATCTCTCTCTTGTCCTGCCTGGTGGTGGGGAAGGGTTAAGCCCTGTCAGCCCCTCCTCTGCCTGCTGAAGTGCCTTGTTTGCAAAGGATTGATAGAGCACCCTTGAGAGAAAGATTCGCATTTTCACTGTTCCGTGTCAGGGAATGAGGTTGTGTGATTTTTGTGTCATTTTGCACTGCCATATTTCTTCCATTAGGAATTCTAATATTTCACAACCTCTGTCAAGGAAACTGCTACTCCTAATGCAGACGGCCAATGCATTCCAGATGGCCTGGTAATCCAGTTCAGGTTTTTCACATACATTATTTCGGTTCCAGCACGGGCCCAGGCTCAGCTTTGCCAAAGCTGGTTTCATGATTCATTTGCAACTGCAACAAGTTAATCCCAGAGCGAAGAGCTGTGTCCACTTCAGGTGAATTCTTCTTGCCTGCTGGCTCCAGACTTTGGCTGGTAAGAGTTCCTTCCAAAAGAGCAATTTATACTCAGCATCCTCGTGCCAAATTCTTCCTCTCCGTATCCATGGCCCATGGATCAAGGAGATGTTTCTAAAACAAGAGTTCCTTAATTTATGACCTGTATTAGCTCGCCAGTGAAACGGGTCCAGATCAATGAACGCATTTTAAAGCATCGAGGAAAATATTTAAAAGGGGAAAGCCCAATGAGCTATGCAGACAAAATATTAAAATTTAAAATAATTCCATGGGTTGAATCGTGATTAGTACTCAGCTTCATTAATTCTCAGCCCAACAGCATAAACAGTAACAAACAAGCAAAGAGTGACTTTATGCAGGTTCATCGGGGTCAGCCTTGTTCTCCGTTTGTTTCCTTCTATATTTGTTTTGGTTTTCTTTTTATAGATCCTTCGCACTGCGTTGCTTTACGCCGTTGTTTGTTTGGGAATTTCCATAAGGCTGCGCTGAATATTAAACACAATTCTCTATTTACATTTTGATAGTGAAACGTTTTCCTAAACATCGCGCTGGTTCCGCCCATCTGTTGTCCCCTTGTCACAGCCCTGGAGAAGCCCAGACCAAGGCAGAGCTGTCTCCATCTCCGTCCCTTTTGGTCTCCTTTTGTCTCTGGCACGTTCGGCTCCATCACACTGGCTGAACTGAAATGACATTTCCTGAGCACTGGCCTCTTTGACACTTAGGCGGACTCAGCATCTTAATTACTGTTAGCGTGAATCATCTAAAGCTGGTGCATAATTTCTCAAGACATTTATAGGAGATCTACAGTAGACATTTACTCAAAATAATGAAAATAAAGAAATCCATAAATCCCATGAAACTTTCCCCTACTTCATTTTAAGTTGTTTATACAAGGAACTTCATGTTGTAATAACACTTTTTGGCCTTTGTTTGATTGGAAATTTCTATTAAACTGTTATGAGAAAATAACTTTATGCTTGGGGTTTTATGTTTCAATTTGATTAACAACAGGCTTTTACAAGGACTTGAGCACTGCTGCCTACACCGAACGCATCCAGCGTTATTGCACTGCCTGCTTGGCTGTATGGAGTGGACTTTATCAAGAAAATTATATTTCCTGCCCGTGACATTTTGGAAACGTATTGTATGTCATATCCCTGTCTTAAGCGCTGTTAGTGCGAATCATCTGACTCTGGTTTATAATCTTTGGACTGTATTTATAGCAGACCGTTGCTCCGTAGTGTTCTAAATTTCCTGCTTATGATGCAATGGCAAAAGTCATTAAACATTAGCAGTAATAGTATTTTCACTGTAATAAAGTGTTAATTACTTCCACATGTTAATCGAGTTGGGGGGGTAGAAAGATTTTTGCTATTGTTACTGCGCCTAAAATAATTTCCATGTGATAATTTTCCAGGATATCAAAAACTGAATAATTATGCACTAATTAAGAAAGTAGAGCCTGCTCTGGAGTTAAGACTGCATTAATTTTAATGTTTTTACAGTCCTTTAATTGGGGAGAGGGCTGTAAATTGCGAGCTGACGCAGTCCTGCCGTACGCGGGCCTGCCTTCGCAATCTGCCTCCTCTCCACCGCAACCCAAGGTCAACACAAGTTTGCAAAATCCCTCTGCTCTTCGTACGAAATGTATTGGTGCTGAAGCGTGCATCTATCACTCTGACAAGCATTTAACTCTCCAAGAGCACATGCTCTCACTTCTTAAATTATTAATTGCATTAAATACATTTTCATATCGCGGGCTGTTTGCTACAAACTGTTCCCAAGCACGGAGAGGTGGCCCCCCTGCCCAAGATGAGACACTTGGCTGTTGTTCCAGCTGGGGAGGGCTTGGTTTTGGGAGCTGCAATTCCAAAAATTGCTGAAAAAGTCACCCTTGCAAAGTCTTTTATTTTTTTAATGTTGATCAGTTGGCTTTGCTTTTCCCTCTCCCTTTTGTTCCGCGCTAATGTCTGTAAGTCCATATTGTTTGGGTTTGTTTATACCTTTGCACTTATCAGCTCGTGCAGTTTTCCAGGGTATTCTCCCTGTCACACCATTATCACAGGCAATGGCATCATCATCCGCTTCATTATCATCTCTGGGTCATTCCAGCCCAGAATGGCTTCGTGTTACAACTAAAAGGAGGAATCTGGCAAATGGATCATATTATCTCCCTCTCTCACTCCGGCATTTGAATGCATTATACACCGCTCACTCTTTATATTAACAGGCATCGCGACCTTTGCCTGTAACATGTTTATTTTAGCAGGACTTGCTGGTGCTGCTGGGGTTCTGCTCCTGCCAGTTCCTGGTGCTATTGTGAGCCCTGTGTTTATACCTGGCTTGTGCCAAGGTGGCTCCCAGATTGCAGAGGGAATGGTAGGGCCCAGGTGGGAGAATGGTGCTCCTGTTTCCACCTGCCTGGGAAAGAGGCAAATCCTGGGGCATCATCCCTGGGATGCCCCCAGACCTGCCCTGGGCACTGGTGGGACCCTCTGCAGTCACCGTGCAGGCTCAGACCTGGGGGTGTCAGGGGCTTGTTGATGGCAGAACAGAAATGTTCCCTGAGTCAGGGTTTGCTGTTAACTCCTGAAATATTGTGGCTTTGTTCTAGTGAGGGCACTGAGGTTACTCCTTGGAGCTCCAGGATATTTCAGGTAATGGATGAGGAAGGGATCCACGTTGTTTTAAAGAAAAAATACTTTTATGAAGAAAAAAATCAGGGGAAAAGTCTTCTGGGGATGTGGGTGACTACCCACATTAAGATGTGGTCAGAAAGTGGGAAGCAGTTTTACCCACTGCTAGGATGAACCTCCAGCAGACTTTGACATTTCCCTGTGACCCTGAGCTCACATTTGGTGGAGGTTTGAATTTCTGACCTTGTTCTTGTTTTCCCTTTTCTTTATTTCCATTTAGTACTTAAGGAAAGCACCTCAGGCGTTAAGAGAAAAATTGGAATAATTTACTAGCACATGTCAATGTTTACTTGGTTTGCTTGCACTTTACTCACAGTTTAATTAGAGCTGTACTTGAATATACTTGTAAAGCAATAGGGAACTTCATCTCTTTAACATCTGAAAGTATGAGCACAAGTAGATCTGAGCATGGCTGGGAATGGGATCCCATCTCTATCTGACCTTTCATTGAGTTCTCATTGGGTAAAACCTCTCCAGGGCTCCTTTTAAAATTTCCCCAATTTTCTGCTTTTGTGCATTTCCTTTTAACAGTATTTTAATGGCATCAGTGGTGCCAAGATCAAGGTGTGGCATCCCTTCGAAGGAGTGGGTGTAAATTCTTTGAGGATGGGCATAAATGGATCACCTTGAGCCTCCTCCATGTCATTCCAACAATAAATATCCAGGAGATGGTGGACACTTGCCAGTGCTGCAGGACAAAGTGAATTCCAGACACTTTCAGAGGCATTTCTAAGGTGTGTTTATGCATTTTGATGCATTTCTCTTCATCCTGCATCCTAATGAGGCCATACACCAGGATTTGCTTTGCAGGATGAGTTGGACATCAGGACACAGGAGCAGTGGAAAACTTGTGGATGGAATTGCAGCCCCAAGTGCAGATCTTTTAGCTGCTTTTGAAGAATATTTCTAACATCATTGTAATGGCACATTCCTTCGAGGCAACATAAAGGACATTGTGCTGCGGTTGGTGTTTTTATCACGTCTGTTCAATAGCTCAGGTGGAAGAAATCATATTTTTAAATGCCCAGCATGCCTGAGTCCAGTTGGAAAACTCTGGAACATCTCTGCAGAGATCACTCTACCTGCTGTTAAAGAGGGAAAGACCGTAGGAAAGTTAACAAAGACAAATTGTAGAAAGGCCAAGAGAAACATTTTTCACCCAACTTACTTTTTTTTGCCTCACTTTCTTCTGCTCCAGTTTCTCTATTACCATTGCATTAATTAGAAATTTAGGTAAATGACATAAGTGCCCTAATTTTTTATTTCTGCCAGGAGAACAATTAGGCCATCAGAAGTAACAAATGGTCTGGGCTCATGTTGCCTGTTGAAAATTTCAAGCTGCATTATTTCTGACATGAAAAAAACCCCAACAAATAATAGTTGTTTTGGCCAATTTTTACCATAAGCAATGTCAGCTTTAGCAGAATCACTGTACCATTGGCTGCTTTTTTTTTTTCCCTATTGTCATGGCTCATTAAAGTGTGCTGACTCTTGTGGATTCCCATTTCCTTTAGGTAAATAGTTATTTACATGAACTGCGACATTTTTCTTTGGTGACAATTTCTAATTGTTCAGGCAACCAAGGGTGATATATTAACCGCTCTGAAGAAAGCTTCATCTATGAAATAAATTACTTGGAATTAACTATCCTTTCAAAAGAGGCAAAATTTCCAAATGGACAAATTAGACCCTTCTTAGCCACATATGGTAAGTGTTTTAAGCATTTCCCCACTGGTGGTTACTCTGGAGAACAATTCTTCATGATGGAGTGGAAGAGTTCTTAACTCATTTGGGGTCCCTCCGCGTGCCAGCGCTCGCCAGCGGCGGCTCTGACGGAATCGTTCTGGGAGGCTTTGGGAAATTTCTGCTCCCACATTTTTAACTTTTTTTTTTTTTTTCGCTCCCACATTTTTAACTCTTTTTTTTTTTTTTTTTTTTGCTCCCACATTTTTAACTCTTGCTGCGTTACCTTGGAGGCCTGGGACAGGAAAGCCCCCATCCTGGTGCGTGTTTTAGTTCATCTTCTTCTTAAGCGAAAGTTTGATTTCCAGCTTCAGTCTTTCTAAATGGGTTGAGGGCAGCCCTGGGGAGAAGGGTTTGGGGGTGCTGGTGGGTGAGAGGTTGGACATGAAACCCCCCCATGAACTGGGAGGGATTCTGCCCCTCTATTACACCCTCGTGGGCTCTCACTTGGAGCACTGCAGCCAGCTCTGGGGTTCCCAGCATAGGAAGGTCATGGATCTGCTGGAACAATTCCAGAGGAGGCCACTGAGATGCTCTGAGGGATGGAGCCTCTCTGGAACCAGCCTGGGACAGCTGGGACTGGACAGGAGCAGCTCCAGGGAGAGCTCAGAGCCCCTTCCAGGGCCTGAAGGGGCTCCAGGAGAGCTGCAGAGGGACTGGGGACAAGGACGGAGGGACAGCACACAGGGAATGGCTCCCAGTGCCAGAGGGCAGGGCTGGATGGGAGATTGGGAATTGGGAATTCCTGGCTGGGCTGGAATTGCCAGAGCAGCTGTGGCTGCCCCTGGATCCCTGGCAGTGCCCAAGGCCAGGCTGGACACTGGGGCTGGAGCACCTGGGACAGGGGAAGGTGCCCCTGCCAGGAACAGGATGGGCTTTGAGGTCCCTCCAACCCAAACCATTGTGGGATTCTGTGAAACACATTTCAAGTACATCAGGACACAGCAGTTTTCCCTCTAATCGCAAGTTCCAGGAGGAGCTTGGCTACAGGTCTCCAGTGTGGAATCCTTACCTACAACTTCTGTTTTGAGACCTGGTTCTGCTTTTACTCATGAAACTAAATTCATGAGTAGAATTTAGAGAGAGAAATCCCATCTGAGGCATCAGGCGTGAAACAGATCACCTGAGTGGATATTAGGATTATTCCAAAGACTGGTACTTTAAAAAATATCCCTAGTCTTTTACGCAGAGTAGAATCATATAGTCATATAATCATTAAGGTCAGGAAAGACTTCCAAGATCATCAGGTCCAATCTTCTACAGACCTGGATGGGATGCCATCTCCTTCAGGTCATTAACTGAAAAAGCACTTAAATTAATTTTGAAATGCCCATCTATTGTTCTTCTGGACACCTAGACAGCTTTAAACATTTGTAAGCCCTTACAAAATCATGTCCTCTGGACTTCTGAGTGCCTAAGCCCCATTTCACTGTTACTCCAGGCAAAGCCACTTAGACACTTTTGGAAATGTTACTGACATAACTCTTTCCCCAGTGTCTGAGTTGTGCCAAATATTGCAAGATAGAAACCTAAGAAAACATGTTTTTCTAATTTAAGTCATAACTTGACCACATTTCAATGTCCACATTTTGTATTTAGAAACTAAGAACTTCTTGCAAGGAAGCATCCAATCAGTTTAAATTATGCTTAGTTTGTTTTTATGGTTTCCCATGACTTTTTTGGGCCAGTGTAGTTTCCCGTTTCCCACACATTTGAAGCCAGTATGTCAATACTTTGGAATGTATTAGGCAGTTTAGCATAATTTGAGCACACTTTTGAAATGGTTTCTCCTGCAAAAGATCTGGATATTGTACATTTGTTCGACAAAAATAGCAAATTAGAAGATTGTGTTTTCTGTTTGTATGGAAAAAAATTAATTAGTAGTTATTTTGGTCCTAATATTTACTCTGCAAGAGTAATTAAAATAGAGAGATCAGTAAAATAGGTGTAGCTCTAAACACATGTTCTTGCTTTGTTTAATTATGTTGATTAGGTTTAAACCCCAATTTGGCATCACCTCCCTTGTCTTAATATGTTGTTGATGAAACCATGTGGAGACCTGACCTTAATATAATCGTGACAAACCTCATTTGATTACCTTTAGCTAATTAAAACATACGTTATATGTACCATAATATTATTGTTATTCATCTTGCACCTCTCTCCCTCTACATCGCTATGCTGAAAGTAAATCTCATTGTGAGATTTCTGTCTCTGAAGGACCTCGTGCCTTTGGCATAATTGGGAGAGGTGTTTATTTCATGGGCCAGTTATAATAACAGTAATTATCATATAAAAACTCTGTGAATTTTTAAACTGAGGCTTAGTGCTAAGTTTACCGTGGCTCTGTGTTGGAGCAGCACTGGGACTTCCCACGTCCCACTTCCCATCCTTCTTTCCCATTCCTCCCTCCATTTCGGGACTCCTCTCCCCAGTCCTGGCTGCACAGCTTTCAGCCCCATTTTCTGGCTGTCCTGTCCAACGTTAACACCCAGGATTTGGCCCCAGGATTTGGAGAGCCTTTATTTCAGGTACCCTTTCCCAGAATGGTTTCTTTGGGGGAGAGCTGGAATCTCTTTTTGGTGGGTGTTTATGCATCACAAAGCTAATTATGACTTGGGAATGCCTTTGGGGCTCTCCCTGCCCTCCACCATCACAGGTGTTCTCTTTCCTAACAAAGTCATTCTGTACAAGTGAAGTGTCATACAAGGGCAACTAATGGTCACACTGAGCAAATTTAATTATATCTGGGGCTCTGAGCAACCTGGCCTAGTGGAAAATGTCCCTGATCATAGCAGGGGTTGGAACTGGGTGGCCTTTAAGGTCTCTTACAGCCCAAACCAGCCTGGGATTTTATTTGACTAAAATATTTTTATGGAATCTGTTACCAGGGTCACCATCACGGCCTTTAATGTCACACTGGTCTTCAGTGCCAACACCCCCAGTTTGTACCTGCAAGAAAGTACAACACAAATAAAGCAAGGAAAAAGAAATTGAAGATCTTGCAGCGGAATTTCATGAATATTTCAGAAGGTATGAAGTAGGATGCTCTCCATGGGCATGTAAATAATAAAGAGATTTGAACCTTAGCCATGACAGTCACAAGTTGGTGCCCGTCCCAGTGGAACATTCTTCTGAGGTGTGTTGAAGAAATCAGAGCTGCTGCAAATATAGAGTTGATGCTGAAAATTGCCTTCCAAAATTTATCCAGAATTATTTTGGCTTTCAGCACAAGTGTGATAGAGGAACTGAGTTGTTTTATAAGCTGGGCTCACCTGGGAATGACTTGGGTTCTTCCTGACTTGATTTTCCTTCAAAGCATGTACCTTCATCTTCCAAACATTGCCTATCAAAGGCTTTCTTTAAAAAAATAAAAGTTTACCTGAATAACAATAAAAATATCAATAAAAAATTAGAAGTTATGGCCATTTCACCTGTCCTGAGCTCCATAAAAGCAGGACAAGGAGGGTGGTGAGCAATCCAGGTATGTCCATGTATCCAGGTAAGACCCTCACAAAAGTGGGGACAGGGCTGAGTGAGTCCCCATCTCCTGGAAAATCTCTTGGCTCTTGCCACTGTTCCTTTATTTCTGAATCACTGGAAAAAATACCAATATTTCACCACTAGTGGGTTGAGGAGGTTAAACTTTAATGTTTCCCTCTTCCCACCAATGCACCTCACGGAAAAAAAAAAATAAATAATGGTTTCAAAAATGTACAAAATCCAATTTAAAATGACATTGGGGTTTTATTTAAAGTCATGGAAGCTGGTTAATTCCAAAATGCTCTCATTAACTCACATCATTTAACAAGTTTCTATTCATTTAGCTCTCTCTCTCCAGAGCCTCTCAGCTGCTCTACCTCAACACATTGACAGCCTTCTGTGCTCCTGCTTCCCAGGGGGACCTAAGGTGACTTTAAAATACCTTTTCCTTTTCCTGGAGCCAGGGTGCACAAAGGAGCAGCCTCTGGAAGCCTGTCTGGATCAGGGCGGGTTCCCCAGGCTGCCCACGGATGTCCTCCCAAACTCGGCGTCCTTCCGGCCCCATTCCCGGGTATTCCTACGGTGTGCTCAGCTGGGCAATAATTACAGAGCAATAATTACAGAGCCATCAGGGCCCTGCAAGGAGCACAGGAGGGTTGGGGTGTGTGTGAGGACGTCACCCCACTGGCCCATGATGGGCTCGGAGCCTTCCTCCTCTGTGGCTGCTCTGCTGTCCTTTGTTTTTCAGTCTCTGCTCTCTCACAGGCTGATTGTCTTCCCAGTTTTGGGATATTTGGGTTTTTTTGAGGTTTTTGTTATTTTTTTGTCTTCACCAACAGCATCAGCTTGTTCTCTGTCCCTCTAAAATGACTCCCTAAAACTCATTTTATGCTCTTTTGCTTTTCTTTTTTTCAAGGCGAAAAGGGAAATTAAAAAAAAAAAAAGGAAATAAAGAATAATTTTCTCTTTCCTTTCCTTTTCCTTTCCTTTCCTTTCCTTTCCTTTCCTTTCCTTTCCTTTCCTTTCCTTTCCTTTCCTTTCCTTTCCTTTCCTTTCCTTTCCTTTCCTTTCCTTTCCTTTCCTTTCCTTTCCTTTCCTTTCCTTTCCTTTCCTTTCCTTTCCTTTCCTTTCCTTTCCTTTCCTTTCCTTTCCTTTCCTTTCCTTTCCTTTCCTTTCCTTTTTCTTTTCTTTTCTTTTCTTTTTCTTTTCTCTTCCTCCTTTTTCTCTTTTCTCATTTTCTTTTAATGTTGTGGATGATGCTCAGCTGTGGCTGCTCCATCCCTGGCAGTGCCCAAGGCCAGGCTGGACAAGGCCTGGAGTGAAATGGGACAGTGGAAAATGTCCCTGCCTGTGGCAGGGGGTAGCACTGGATGGGTGAAATCCCCAAACCATTGTGGGATTTCATGATTCTCTGATCCCACAGCTGACCCTGGCTCCAGGTGGTCCCACCTTGGCTGGAAGATCATCCCCCTCTGGCCAGCCCCCAAGGCCTCACCGTGCATTGGCTTTGCTTCCCATAAAATTCCTCAGTTTGGAGGTGAAAGACAGGAGAAAAAGCAACTTTTGGTGAAAAAGCAGCAAGAAAATCTCACAATAGCACCAGGGCAAGGCTGGTCCCTGCCCCGGAGGCTGCAGTGTCCCACAGCTGGGACTTGGGGCTGCTCCTCCTGATGGATGGGTTCCTCTTTCTCTGCTTTTCACCTGGGCTTGTTTGCCTGTGTGCAAAAAGCTGCACCAAGCCCAGGAATTCCAGGTGATCCTGAGCAGCCACCACCACCCCAATTCCTGACACCGCCACCCCAATTCCATCCACCACCACCCCAATTCCTGCCACCACCACCCCAATTCCATCCACCACCACCCCAATTCCAGCCACCACCACCCCAATTCCATCCACCACCACCCCAATTCCAGCCACCACCACCCCAATTCCAGCCACCACCACCCCAATTCCTGCCACCACCACCCCAATTCCTGACACCGCCACCCCAATTCCATCCACCACCACCCCAATTCCATCCACCACCACCCCAATTCCATCCACCACCACCCCAATTCCTGACACCACCACCCCAATTCCAGCCACCACCACCCCAATTCCTGCCACCGCCACCCCAATTCCTGACACCACCACCCCAATTCCAGCCACCACCACCCCAATTCCTGACACCACCACCCCAATTCCTGACACCACCACCCCAATTCCTGCCAACCCAATTCCAGCCACCACCACCCCAATTCCTGACACCACCACCCCAATTCCTGCCACCCCAATTACTGCCACCCCATTCCTGCCACCACCACCCCAATTCCTGCCACCCCAATTCCTGCCACCCCATTCCTGCCACCCCAATTCCAGCCACCACCACCCCAATTGCAGCCACCACCACCCCAATTCCTGCCACCACCACCCCATTCCTGCCACCACCACCCCAATTCCAGCTGCCACCACCCCAATTCCAGCCACCACCATGTCCAGCTTCCCTCCAGCCCTGACCTGGAGGTGACATGCTCAACATTCTTTACCATCTGCCATTTAGCTCTCCTTCAAACTAATTAAAAGCCTTTTGAATTTTTTTAAAATTTATTTTGCCAGTAATTTGATGCTTTATGTGAATTTAACACTGAGCACTTATGTTGGGTGAGAGTATTTATTCCTGAGTATTTATTTAATCAGTAATTGCATTTTACAGAAAAAATCCCCGACTTATTCTATAGAAAAATAATTAAAAACATCAGTTTACACGTGATCAGGTGGGGATTAAAAACTATATTTAATCATGCAATGGATTTTTATTATTTTTATTTTTGTGTTATGGCCAGTGTACAGTGGTTTTATCTCCTCTTTGTACTTGCAATAACATATTATTTGACCATGAATCACTTTAATGGATTGAAACATAAGCATGTGAATTGAAAAATAGATACATTAGTCAAATCAATAAATAAATATGAAAATATATTTCTACTATGAAAAACCATCTTGGCTACTGTGTCCTCCAACTTGGACAGAGAAAGCTGAAATATATAGCTGTAAAATATGGCTTGCCGTGTCAACTAGCCAGTGCCTGCAGCCTAAAAGGAATTTTGAGCACTGGGTAAGTAGTATTTCATCAACAAAATCATAAAATAAAGACATTAAAATGAAGGAATGATTGAGTGCTGCAGGACGTTTGTAAAATCACCCTTCAGTCTGGGGCTGGAGTAGTTTAGTATTAGACATTGCATACTTTTCATATAAATTTGCTTACAAATAGCATGTCTTAACAAGCAATATTGCCAGACTGCCCCTGTAGCAAATATTTTTTCACTCTGTTGCTAAACAAACTCTCCTCGTGTGTTCTGTGGCGTGGCTACAGTGGGTATAAATAATACATCCTTAATATTAGGGAAAAAATACAGTATAAACCTGCACACAGAGTATCAAACCCGTAATGAACTAAGATTTTGAGCTACTAAAAACCTTTTTTTCACATATTTTCCAGTAGTAAAGTCCACCCTTGTTGCTTTTTTTGGTTCTGCTCTGGGGCAAATCCAAGGTTTCATTTATTGCAAGGAATTTTTCTTGGGTTTGCACCATTTTGATAGCACAGTATGGCCTTTTGCATTTCCATTTGTGTGACCTCCATTCCAAGGGGGCTGCGTGTCCATACCCAACTCGGGAAGCTGATAAACAACATTTATGGCTATGGATCAGTGCGAGCAGTTCAATAAAAAAGGGATGTTAATTGCTCATCTTACATGGGCTAGAAATAAGCAGAGCTTGGTGCCTTTTTTAGCTGACATGGAGTTCAGAAAAGAGAAGCTTTCCCTTTCCTTTCAAGTTGCTAATTAGCTATATGAGAGAATGACAAAAATACAGACTTTCCCAAAGTTTATTTGCATTTTTCTACCTTGACATATTATGCAAATATTAAGTTGTCATTTGCATATGACAAGAATATCTGATCTTATTTTGCTTCAAGTCCCTTCAAATGCTGATATAAAGTTGAAACGTGAATCAATGTATGTTTTATGTGGTTTAGGGGCTGCATTGTCACTTTTTGACTGATACATTTTGCATGTGAACTCGACTTTGTAGGCAGCCATTGCAGATATCCTTGCTGGAATGGCTTTGATATGGAATTGGAGTGCTGAATATCCTTAGCACCATCAGGAAGCTGAACTTGAGTTTTAACAGCAAACCAAGCAGTGATTGTGAGCTAAAGAGCCACAGTTTTTTTGTTGGGCCGTCCATAGCAGTGCAAAATATTCATCAAAACAGCAGTGGGAATGCATCAGAGCAAGGCAAAACACTGTTGAAATTAACTCTTCACGTTTCTGGGTCAGGACAGGAACCTGTCTGCAATTAATTTGCGCTGATGATGCTACACCTCGAGACCTTCAGGGGTTCTTTGCGGCGCAGCAAATCCCTGGGGAAGGGCTGGGCATCCATCTCTGCAAGGCTGGGAGAACCTGCCAGGCTCGGGCCCCCAAACACAAATGTCTCCTGAATCTCTGCAAACAATCCCACTTGAAATTATTGTGCAGCTTTATTGTATTTTCAGCAATGTGCTTTGCTGGCAATAGAGAGACAACTTCAGAGGTAATACCCTGGAATCTCTTCCTGTTATAGATGGCTGTGGCTCATATATATAATGTGATTATTTCTTTCATTAAAGGAACTAAGTAATGTTATTAGATTTGGCTTTTTTTAGTGCATCAAATGGTTTATTTTACCGAGGCTGGAATTATTCTTTTCCAGAAATCCAGAGGTCATTTATTACACAAAGCACCTTGCGTTTACAGAAAAGAGACACAGCAGCTTTAGCTGTATTTCTTGTGTCTGCTTCCTCATTGCCTGAGTGTGAAAACTTTATTGCTCATTATCTACTGGGCTGTGATGAAGTGACAGATGATTTATTGGGAGCCAAAAACTGTGTTTCAATGGTGAACATTTTTATCCTTTTGTATTGCAGCCTGCCAACCCCTCTAACTGCTGAGGCAACAAATAAAGAAAACTCACTGCTGGAGGGCCCTGTGACTATCACTCATAAATGTCCACATTTCAGATCCCACTCTGGTTCTAATTTGATTCAATTCCCTTTTGTTGCTTAAAAATTCAATTTGTTTAATTGAGCTGTTTGACAGTAAAATCTGAATTCCATGCATTTTAACCATTCATATTAAATTTCCCTCCACATAGTACTTTTAGTAATGTGCTTTAAAAGAGGTCACTTTAATTTAAATTTGGTGACCTTACAAGCTTATAAAAAGATCTATATGCTATCCTTCTCAAACTGAAATTAAATTGAATAAATGTAAGATAATGTTACAGTAGATGTTTCTGACTGAGATTTTGGGGTCCTGCAGAAATGAAACCTGCTCTAGGAAGCCTCTGTGCCCTTTTTTCCACAAAAAACCAACAATGATGGTGCAAGGAACATCCCATGGCAGGTCAAACCAACCATTAAAATTAATCTACAGCTTAATACTGGAGCTGGGGTAGTTACACTGTCTCGTGTCTTTGTTTGAGAAGTTCTCTGCCCCTGGCTTGGGTTATTTCTATTTACTTTTAGATAGGCTCGCAGAGTTTTTGACATTTCCATGGCAGAATATCTTTTCCTTTAGGATTAATAAGAAATATTGGAACCGGTGCAAGACTTTTAAGATTTAGTAAACTTTAATCTGTAAAATTTAATAGCAATCTCCAAGTCATTATGAGTATATAGGATGCAGTCTGGCTTTACAAACACTTTTAAGCAATGAGTTATGTTCCAAGAATGGCTTTGCTGTGTATCATTACGTCCAGGTAAATGCCAGGATGATGACATAATTGGTAGTTGGGAGTAAAATACAACCTCTGTAAAATGTTACTAAGGTAAACGTAGCGGGGTTGTAATTCATTATACATAAACATGACTAGGAGTTATTTATCATTTTATGAAACACAGAATAACCTGGGCTCGCCGTGTTCTTCATTACTTTATGGCAATTGTTACGGGCGCGTCGCCGCTCGCTCCTTTATTTCCCTTTAACGATTCACCAACGCGAATTCACCCAAACCCACGTGAGGTTCCTCCCTGGTACACCAAGTCCTAAAAACTGGCCTCATTAGGAATGATCTCCTGCCACCTCCAGACACTGACAAATTTACGGCGCCGGATTAAAGGTCATATGGGCATTTCAGCCATTAAACCAGCCCCATTCCGCAATACCTGCGACCGTCAGGAAATACATTTTTGCACGCAGATGCCCGCTCCGTTATTTTCTGCTAAAGACATACAGTAATAGTTTGAAAGCAACAAAAGCCTATTTTGTACCTGTTCAGCTTGCAAGTGTGTTAGCCCTAGGCTACTGTTTAACTTTTAACCCTCTTGTTCACACAGCGTACATGCATAAAACTACAATGTACCACATAATGAAGCGAAGCTGGCAACATTTGTTTTAGACTGTTTGCTATAGGACACGCTTCTCTCTGGTTTGAAAATCGGTTTGGAAAACAAAACAACACCCAAAAAACAAATATGAAGGTGCCTCGCTAGGAACTGAGGGATTATGCTGGGGTTTTGCCCACATTTAATAGCAGCCCTGCTATGCTATGCTTTCTGTGTATTAACAGGGCTTTCAAGTAAAAAAGAAATAATTCAGCACCAAATGATTTTTGAAGAAGAATTTCTTTTGCAATTCCTTCCCGGTGTCTGATTTTAAAACATTTTATCAAGCTTCCACTATATGTGCCAAACACTCTCTTGTCAGGTGTAGGATGAACTACAGTATAACTGTGAGATATTTCTTTCCCTCATAACAATCTCCAGCCACAGCCCGTGATGAATTATTTGTACCATCACAAGGAAATTCCCCTCTTCTGCACTTAAACCCAGCAAAATTACACACCAATTGTGGCAGAGCAAACATCTGATGTGACAGCTGTATAGCACACGGAGATCCATTGGTCCATTGGTTAATCAGCAGATTTTAATGGTGCTGGGGAATATGTGGTGCCCTGAATTAGAAATGGGGCTGTGTTATTCACTAATAGGGCAAATTTTCTACCTGTGGATGAAGGACTCCTCATGGTTAAAGGCTTGAAATGTTTAAAATTTAAAAGGGAAAAGGAAAAAAAAAAAAAAAAGAAAAAAGAAAAGACAAAAAAAAAAAAAAAAAAGAAGAATGTGGAAAATCTGCCATAATTCAGAACACAAAAAGGAAATCCTGTGGATGAGTCAATTATATGGTTCCTAATGACGGCTCAGCCTGGAGGCCTTGAGTGAGGAGGGGAGGAAATAGGGGAAGATTAACTTGGTTAACCTTCTTCCATTTCCCTGTGCCAGGCAAGTACTTTACTTACTGCATTCCCTCCTCTTTAACCCACGCTGTTATTTCCCACTGTAGGTGGGGACAGCTTGAATTTCCCCCGTTTCTCGAGTATTTGGTCTTTGCTTTTTACACCAATAATTAAAATGGTAAAAAGAGCCCAATGCTGTGTTGGAAGGTGGGATTTAGGGGGTTGGGTTGTTTCTACCTGCCACCATTAACGTGTCTCATCAGATGCTCAGGAAAATTAAGATCACAGTTTTCCTGGGCAGCTCATTATTAGGGATAATCCTAGAAATTAGAAATACCCCCAAGATTAAAAGCAAAATCTCAGAGGCCCCTGAAGACAGCGGTATCTTTAGTGAGATAAAGGCCTGGCCAAGTGCAATAATGATAATGATAAATAACCATCATTTATTTTTATACATGCCCATATCATTTAGGACCTCATAGTGCTCCACAATAAAATCAAAGAAACATTAACTTGAAGTAAACAAATGACAAAACCAACATCAGCAGATGGGCAAATCAACAACAAAAATAAACAAATCAGCAGGTCAGAGGCTTCATTGCAGGGATGAACAAATGAGTTTGGAGCGGAAATTTGGGTGGAAAATGCAGGAAAGACCAAATGAAGAATGAAATTCTGCTCGTCCTCCAACCCCCCAGTGGGCACAGCACCCTCAGCCACCTTTGGGTGATGTCTCACTGCCACTGGGGCCTCCTGTATTCTCCATTTCCACTTCAATCTCACATCCGCATTTTCTTCTCTTTTTATTACCCAATGTTGAAGTCCCCAAACACCTCCTGGAAATCTGGTCTCCAGTCACAGCTGGATGGAGACAACAGGAATGTTGGACTGACGTGGGCAGTGGTGAAGTGCAAAAAAATCCAGATCTGGTTATGGTTTTTATTATCTGATTTGAAGAAAACATAAAAGGAAAAACTTATGGCTTTGTTTTGAACCTTGGTGTGGTGAACATGACTTGCACAGCTCCATGCACCAGGGTCTGGCAAACTCTCCTGTGCCCATTTCCCAATAAATTCATGATCCATAGGTGGGCTGTGGTCAGCAAAAGCATTTTTTGTCATAGGTGGGCTGTGGTCAGCAAAAGCATTTTTTGCTGGAAATATTATTATTATTTACTGCTATTACTGATGGTTATTTATAGTAGAGTTGAACCTAAAACTTTATTGCACTGAGCATCAAATAAATGCTTATGGAAAATTCCCTTCTCTGAAATTGTGGAAAAAAGTTCTTTATAACCCATTTAATAACAGGAATTATTTTTGATTCATTATTCTGAGTGGATGGGAGTAACCCCTACAGCTAAAGAGGCACTGTGCAGATCTGGATGTCCAGAGACACCAAACCCATTGACCTGTGATAGCGGATGATTTTCCGCCAAACATAACCTTTTTCTTTTGTTTTTGTTCCAAACCTGTGAGGCTGCAGAGGCAGGAGGTGCCTTCCCCTAAACCTTGTTTATTCTTGAAGCCCTGAGAAGCAGGAATGCTCCTGCATTTGCCATCCTCCCCATGCTCATTTGTTGTTGAAGAACAACTCACTCTTGGCGTGTGATGGTCATCTGATGATGTTTTAGCCAGAGACTGCAAATAAGGATTTTGTTTTCTTCTACAAATAAATCTGCAGTCTCTATAAGGGCAGATTTTAGGTGAGGTTTTGGGTTGGGATGAGTGAGACCAGTACTTCAAATTCATTTTGGATCTAGAGGCACCTAAAACATGAATTATGTGATTAGAAGAAATTTGAAAACTTGGTTAAAAATCAACTCTGTGCACCAGAATTGCATAATTTAAATTACCATCTCCAAATACTGTTGCAGTTCATTCCTTGCTGAAGATTTGCGTTGTAATTCTTGTTTTAACGAGTTTTTATATATATATAAAATAAAAAGGTGAAAAAAGGACCTGTATTCTGGCTTGGCTTTGGGTGTTATTTGTACCTTGGCAGTGAGGACCTGTCCCCAAGCTCGTGACAGTAACTTTCCTTTGCCACGTTGGACACTGTCAGACCAAGAAGCGCTGTTGACAGACACGTTCCAGGTCACGGAACAAGATTTCCCGATCAATAAAGTTCCAAGCAAACTCCAGGGCCAGAAATACAATTCCTGACATTGACAGGACACAAGATTCTGCAGACCAAGTGAGGCTGTGAGGGCTCTGTGTGGAGACACCACTGATGTCGGGTAATGATTTCTGCAGGTGCCCCAATTCCCAGTGCCCAGCCTGGCCTTGGGCACTGCCAGGGCTCCAGGGGCAGCCACAGCTGCTCTGGGCACCTGTGCCAGGGCTGCCCACCCTCACAGCCAAGAATTGCTTCCCAATATTTAAATTAAACATCCCCTGTGGAAATACTTTATTCCACTGGTTTATCCTGAGCGCAGTGAGCTGGTGTTGGATGTACCAGCATCGTCACTTTGCCTTACCCGGGTAAACACTGTGCGCAAGAAGGGAACAGCTGAAAATTGGGAATTTAGCTTGGGAAAAGCAGGACCCTGCCTGGGGGATGCTGCTCCAGCAGCTCCATCCATGCAGCAGATCCTGGAGGCACTTCTGTCACAAAGGTTTGTTTTTCACAGTGTGTAACTTGGCAAAAATGATTCAATCCACACTCAGGCTAGGAATCCAGATCGCAATCTGTATGGAAATGCTTGGTAGGTTGAAAAAGATAAAAAATAAAGGAATAAAAAATTGTTTTCTCCTTGCCTTTTGGTGCTCCTTGTCCTTCTCTCCTTGAGACTTTTGCAGGGAGCTCTGTACAGGCAGCCCTTCTTCACTGTGTAAACCTAATTGAAACTTGGGTGTCCAATATTAAAACTTTGCTCAGTATTACAACAAAAACCATGAGCAAAACTGAGCTTTAACTCTAAATATATTCTTGCACTTTCTGTGAGTTTGGGGTGGTCACACCTGAGGTTTTGGATTGAATCCAATCCAATTAAAAGTGTTATGTTTTGTGTTTAAATTAGGAAGCTGCTATAGCTGTTTAATCTTTTTAGTATGGTCAGACTAAAAAAAAATATCAAATCCTTCCCATTGCTTGATTTTTAAATTGGGTTTTCCTAAAAAAACCACACAGGATTCTAGGCTGCATTTTCAAAAAGACCCACAAAAGCTGTGTGAGTGTTATTTTGCCTGTGAAATGTGATTGCACTGGAATAGTTCAGATGTGCAAACCCACACATGTGGGTGACAATGCACAGCCCCCTGCTACCCACCCCACTGCATTTTGGCCTTCTGAATGTCATTTTCTCAGCAGAACAAACCTGTGAGCCCTGAAATCACAAGGGATTTGAGAAGGGGATTGGTCACCCTGGAGAAGTTGTGGTTGTGCCACAGAATCACTGAAATGTTGAGGTTGGGAAATTCCTCTCAGACCGTCGAGTCCATCCATTCCATCCATGTCCCCAAGGGCTGCATCCACACAGCTTTTAAATCCCTCCAGGGCTGAGGACTCCACCCCAGCCCTGGGCAGCCTGTTCAATGCTTTAAAATCTTTTCCACAAAGAAAGTTTTTCCCTCAAAGAGTGAGGGCTGGTGATGGCAGTGAACATCCATCTGCAAAGGACACGTGAGCTGCAAAGACCTGTCCCTGCCTGTCCCTGGTAGTAGAGTTTCTCAGAAACGCCTTTTGTGCTGGCCTGGCCTCCAGAAAGGAGCAAAACTCTTTGTTTTCACTTTTCACAATCCCTTTTCTCATTTGTGCCATCTAAACAAGGGCTGTTTTGGAGGGCTGGGGGGAAGAAAATCCCAGCTCATGCTAAGGGTGAAGGTATTGCAGCAAAAAGAGTTAAAACCATCTGAGGCCCTTCAAGGGCCCTGTAACTCATGAATGGATTGAAATCACATAAATGGGGTGACAAAATATTAAATATTCACCCTGTGCCTGCATGGCTCAGGTGTCCATGGAATCCCAGAACAGCCTGAGTGGGAAGGGATCCACACAGATTGTGCAGTCCAGCCCCTGTCCCTGCACAGACACCCCAAAATCCACCCTGGGCATCCCTGGCAGCGCTGTCCAAGCTCTCCTGGGGCTCTGGCAGCCTCAGGGCTGTGCCCATTCCCTGGGGCAGTGCCAGCACCTCTGGGGATGAGCCTTTCCCTAAAATCCAGCCCAAACTCCCCCTGACACAGGTAGACAGCACTCCTGATACCGCTCATATCATTTAAGCATTTTGCGGTGCCTAAAACTTAAAATCACTTAATTGTAAGGGTAGCACGGATGAGTTCATGGTCTCGTTCCCAGGAAGCACTCAGGGACTGCAGTTTTATGGAGCCATTATCATCTCCATTTGCTGGTGGACAGAAGAATCCAGGTAAAGGAGCAAAGGCAGCCCCACACACGGGGTTAATGCCATCCCCTTGACCAGGATTGCCCCCAGGCCAGCACGGAAAGGCAGGTTTGGCTCTTTGGGGAGCAGGGCCAGCGGGGCAGGGCTGTCCTGGGTCCGGCTGTGCCCAGCATCACCTGGGAGCCTCCGCCGCGGCTCCTCTCCCTTCCCGCAGCCGCCTTTATGTCCCCGGCATAAATCCTCTTTACTCGGGCTTTGTGTCTGGGGGCCGGCAGCGCGTTTGTTCCCAGACGAGGAGCGGTGCCGAGGCCGAGGGAAGCCACGGGAGGGGGAATACATGCATATCTAGGTATTTACCCGGGTACAAATACATCCACGCAAAATATATGCACCCCCCTAACTGCCAGCGGACACTGGGGGGAGGCTTTAACTCCAAATTCTCAGGCTTTAATAGGTTTAAATCAGGCTCTTAACGCTATTTCAACATTTTTTTTATTTTTTTTTTTTTTTCGGTGCGTGTTTAGTAACAACAGTCATCTTAAATTGTAGTGGCACATGGCCAGAGGGAAGAGAGGTGTTAATGAGACTCACTATAAATGGAAGGAGCTCGGGAGTGACAGTTTTGCGGAGCACTGTTGGCACCGGATCGAAGAGACAGGTGGTGGCACAGGGCTGACCAATCACCTCAGATAATGATGAAAGAGGAGTGACAGGGGTGAAAGATTCAAGGACCACTGAAGAATGGCGTGGGGGAAGGCAGGGGCCATCAGCCAGCCCCCCACGCGCCGGTGAAATATGAGAGGGTCTGATAAGGGAGAAGCAGAGTATTATCGATATCAGATGTGGAAATGAGTGGACTTAGTAACCTATCTACCATTTGGAGTAAGTATTTACGGTTTCCATGACCAGAATCAATCAGGTTTGAAATTCATTCTTATTTGGTGGAGGAAATGTGCACTTAACCTTTACATTCGGGGTCTCCTGATGAATATTGACCTAGAAAAATATCCCAAAGGTGTTGGGTCCGACGAAAAGTTATTTAATAATTTCGTAAATGATTGCTGTACCGCGGGGACTAAATATTTAGATCGGAAATCCTAACTTTAGATGGGTGCCGGACCAGGGTGCAGATTATTGCTACACTGAGAGCCCTCCAACCTCTCATCAAGCAGCCATAAATCAGGGGGATGGAGGAGTTCAGACAGAGCAAATTCTGGTGACAGCCACGTGATGGACTCACGGGGGAGAAAATGAAAATTCATTCCCTGACAACCTGCTACAGGCTGCAGGTATGGCAAGGGGGAGAAGCTAAATAGATCTGTATCAGCTGCGAGGATGGCAGACCCCCAGCATATGGAAATGCTCCGGGAGGGGAGGTGAAACCCAGAGCTGCACACAAAATGCTAAAACCTCAGATCGGCTGAATCACCTGAGCAAAGATTATATAAAAATGTAAATTGCCTGCTCCTGACCCAATCGCGTTTAAAAATGAAGGGACAAAGAGTGACAGGAAAGGTGCTATTATTACAGATTCAGGGTGATGCACAGTCACTGCTCAGATTCCTCTTCGGCAGTGGCTGGGAGGCAGCTCAGGCACGGCGAATAATTTCCCTGCAACTGCCCTCTCCTATTTACACACCCGCTCCCGAGGCTTTGGGGATGAGGGGAAGCGATCCAGTGGATTTGGACGGGCTTCCGAGCGGGATCCGCGCAAATCTGCTCTGCGCGGCCGTTTCAATCCCCCGTCTTTTTAATCTAAGAGAACTTACGCAAGATTTTCGGTGTGCAGCTAAATATTAAATTCATTTTAGGAAAGATTATTTTACAAAGCTGCTCTCGCTTACGTGAGGGTAATGAACTCGGAGATGAGCAGGGCTGGCTCTGAAAGGCGCGGGCTGCTTGGCTTTACAAAAGATCTCACTAATGGCCTAGATCAAGTATTGCTATCCCTAAAATTAAATGCCAGTGTTTAAAACTCCATTTGTATAAGAAGAACTTGCTATTAATAATTTTTAAGGCTCTTGATTAAATAACTACGAATGCATTATTATTGGGTTCATAATTACTTTAAAAGTGTTCAGGTTTTGGTCATTTTCCCTGCATTATTATGGCACAGAGGCAAAAATTCACTCATATATTTGACTTAAATGACAGTCTTTTGGGATTTGCAACAGAAATTATAACTTCTGCTGCAATTTACATGTTAAGTTCTGTAACCCCGTGATAGTTCAACCATTTGTAAAAGAGCAGTAGGTGGCCTAGTGGTCTAATATTCAATGAATAATTTTAACTTACATCAAGCACGAGGTCCAGTTTAATGTTTCATTACATTAAAATTGCACTGGGTGACATAAACTTTGTAATTAAAAGAGCATAACTTTTCTGAAATTCTACTGATGAGTCTCCTGCAAAATCAGCATGTTTGATCAAGCTCTTACATTGCTGCAAACCCAGAATGGTGTTGTGTGTGCAAGGTGCTACCTGTTGAAAACGCGATGAGCTTATTGTCACTGTCTGTCCACAGCGCTTGGGAATTTAATTCCTTGATGTTCAGCATCCAGGGAGCCATGCTGTTGCTCTAGGCTTAGCGGATAAATAAGGAAAACCAGGCAAAAAGGAGAATAAGGTGTTGTCGCCTTCCTGGCGTGGTTGGGTGCGTGGGGCTGTGTGCTCCGAGCTCCTGTGGCCTGGCCGTGCTCGGTGTGCCCCGGCTGGCACAGCTGGCAAGGGCTGGGATCGCCCCCTCCGGAGCCCCGGGGGTTTGGAGATGCGCCGCATCCCTGGGAGCAACCCCCAGGGCACATCAATCTCCACTTCCAATTGCTTCCTAATGGCCCGGGAGCTTTCCAAAGGGAGCCGCGCCACGGCCCGGCTTTGCATTAGCTTTTATTTGTCTTTCTGGGTATTACCATTAGTCATCATTAGTTATGAGGCAATGGCAGGTATCAATTAGAAGATGAAGTATGACCTGGATCACGTGCGGGGGGAATGGAGCTGCTGTGGGATCGGCTCCTGGCAGCGCTGGGGTGATGGGGCTGTGTTCTCCAGCCTCTGCTGGGGCTGTTTGGGGTGTGCTGGGCTGGAGCAGCTGATTTGGGCTTTGTTTCGTTCTGCTTCCTTCGGTTTGGTCACTCGAGTGAGCTGAATCGATGAACTCATCCTTGCTGAGCTGGAACACTTTGGGGCTTAGTAGACTAAACTCTTGTGCTCTTTCACCCCAGATTAATTTCCTTTCCCATTTAAAATTAAAATACTTGATTGGCTCACAGGTATAAACAAGAGCAGGAGAAGAGCCTTTAATATCTCGAGATGGTTCCAGTTGCTGCTTCCCAAACCGTGGGCTCTGAGATGATGCTCAGAGAGCACTTGGAAGGGCAGGTAGGTAATGGGAGCTGCATTGCACAGCACATTCATTGTCATAACAGCAAAAGCAGAGTTATTGTGAGGGGTTCAGGAGAGCTGATCCATCCCAGTTCTGGTGTCAGATGCATTTTGATGAATGCAGCATTAATTGATGCATTATGTAGCGTTTGTTAAGATGCATCACCCAGCCAGCCTTTTTTGTTCTTTCAGATAAAGGGTTATATTAACCCCAGATTTTCTTGTTGATTTTTTTTTTTTTCCCTGAGAGGTCTAATGATAGGATGGCATGAAATGGAAGGAAAAACTAAAAAGGGCTGTTAAAGATCTGGACCAGACACCTAAAGATGCAGATGACACACAGGAAAAATAAAAGGTGATTATTGAAAATGCCACCGCAACACCCACCTCTACTGCACCTACCTCAATTTCCAGGCACCCAAACACCTTTTCACACCCTTTTGCTGGCCCTGGGATTGCAGAGATGCCCATCAGCTGGACGCCCAGAGTGGCTCCCTGGCCGGGCACGGGGCTGTCCCTCTGTCCCTCTGTCCCTCTGTCCCTCTGTCCCTCCGCGCTCGGAGCCGCAAACGCGCTGCGCGTCCTAAAAATAAAACCCCGTATTCAAACATGATGTATCTCCTTTGATTTCCATGCAGATACACGAGGAATGAATGTATCTGTTATGCTGGGGTCTGCTGGAATGTTAATTTTGAAAGTCGTTTCTCTCAATCTATAATTATATCTTCTTTGTCAGAAAGTAGGAATTTCTTAGAGCGAGAGGGATTAATCTCAGTCACTGTTTTCAAACAGTTTGAGTTGGGTAGTTTCTGTAAGACTATCATTTCTTTTCTTTTAAGCCAGTTAAATTTTGCCTGAGGCTAACATTTTATACCCAGAGTAAATCTTACTAAAATTAAGAAACAGAACATACAGCTGCCCTTATTCCTGGCCCACAGATGTTACCAAAATCTGATTAAAAACCCCTCAATCTTCTGCTGCACCTTTTCATTAGTGCAATAATCATTTTTTGCCAAATATCTGGCAGAAAAGGGTGGAAAAAAAGTGAAAAATATGAGGGCTTGATGATCAGCATCTTTGAAAAGACTCGTTGAACCTAGTGGGAGAAATGAGGACTTGGGGTAATCCATGTGCTGAAATATTTTTGCTTCTTTTTCTAGAAAATGTGCAATTTGGTCAGGCAGAAAAAATTGAACAGAGCCTTCCAAGCAATAAATCACTGGATTGCTGGTGACATTCATACAATGCGGATATAGTGTTAACTGTATGAGTCAGACAGCCCTTACTGCACTCAGCCTGTTCCTAGGAGGTGACCTTGCCACGGTGTAGTAATCAATCATTCTGGCACAGGACACACTGTTTTTGTTTAATATTACACTATTGGAATATATAGTAAACAAAGTGCAAAGGAAATTTCGAAAGCAAGCACTATATAAGGTGTGCTGTAATATTTTGCAGCCCGAGGAGTGCCACCAGCATCCCTGGCCCCGTTTGTGCCTCAGGATTACCAACTTTAGGGCTGTTAGCAGCACCAAAGCATATGTGACTACACTCAAATACTTCAACTGTCTGCACAGCTCGAGAGGAACAATTCAATGGAAATATGAAGTTAGGATTACAAAAAAGATTTACTACCAGAGACGCTGCAGTCTACACATTTCTTATTTTGGCACTTTTATACAGTGTATACATCACGATTTTCCCAGCCAAATGACAGAGGAGCAACATCCCCGACTGCCTGAAAAAAATTAAGCAAACAAATCTTAATTAACTAGTAAAAATTCTTTTAGTGTACGATAAGCGAAGTGTTGCTGCTCATAGCCAAGAGGTTATATTGGATTTCCATGCATGACTTATACCATGAGCCAGTTAATACATGAAGTTTGCTGTCAGTGCATAGGGTAAAGGAAGACAAAGGCAAAGTCTTTGTAATGAAGGAACCCTAAGTGAAATATATTTGGTTCTTACTGTTTTCACACACAGTCGAGATGAAAGATAATGCAGTGGTAATTGAGTATATAAAACTACCTTGTCAGAGAGGCAGCATTAACGTCGAGTTTGTTCTGATTTTTCCAAGTGCAAACCACTCTGTACGTGCTGCAGAGAGGTGAGGAATCAAATCTGTTATGGCTGAGATTTCGTTAGGGATAAATGTGGACACAGGTAATTTTTTCAGTACTGCAGCCTACTTTTATTTCCTCGTGGTCCTGGAGCCTCTGGTGAGCCATGTGACACTGAGATGTGACCTGGGCCATCGTTTGGGGTGACCACACATCCCCATGTGCTCTCAGGAGCGCAAAAAGCTGAACGGGGAGCAGAGGCAAGCAATGAGCACACAGGGCCTTGGCCCTGCCTCGCTGAGGGAAGCCCTTGTGGTGACACTTCCCAAGGTGATCTGTAGGTTTTCTTCAAAAGGGTTGGATGCTCTTTCAACTTTAAACAGTTGAGAAAAGCTGCTCTAAAGTGTCCATCACCGGGAGATGAATGGTGCTTTCATGGCAGTGCGTCCTGCCAGAACGGGATCGGGGTCGGGGCTGCCATCAGCACCCACCCCTCCACACCCACCCTGGGTGAACAGAGACACTCCCCACCAAAATCCTCATGTTTTCCTATTTTTCCATAGAATCTGGGAGGTGGAAACCACTTTTAAAATGCTTGATTTTGAAGCAGCTCCACGGGGAATGTGGGGAGGCGCTGCCAGCACAGCCACAGCCCTTGGAAGTGCCGACCCCACGCCATAAGGAACCATGGCTGAGAACCAGCCATGAAAAGCCTGTGAGCTGTTGGACTTTGAGCTTCTGAAGCAGTTCCAGCACCTGCAGATCTGGTAGGCCCCATATGCTCACTTCTTGCCCCCACATACCTCTAGAGTGATCCTGGCTTGCACAGCCTGGGAATTATCAACACCACATATGCACAGGAGGTCAGAGTTTCGCATAGCTATGGTTATTTCATACCTGGGCAAAAATAAAGTTGAAACCTGATATTTCAGTGCACAACATGGATTTATGCTGTATTTACTTGAGCACTGGAGCCAAATCCATTTGTCCCCAGACCGTCTCACCATGGGCAGGTTGCAGCTGCTTGCAATGAATTTGGTGCCCTATCAGCCCTATCAGTTGACCCACAGAACATGAATGTGCCTTTATTATAGGTCTATGTATTTCATATCCTAATTATTTATTGTCTATCTGAAGGAGTCAGAGGATCTTGGTGTCACAAGCTGCTGGCTGTTTTCATGGAAAAATGAGCGTTGCGCCAAGCAGATAAATGTGGGATGCATGAAGCGGGCTCGAATTCTGAATTCTGCCTTTTCATCCAGTGTTCATATTTCAGAATTTCAGCCAAGAAGGGGAAGAAAGGGGAAAGAAGTATCTAAGTGCTCTCTCAATTTGTCCATGAGCTCATAAGTTTCTTCAGTTTCAATATGTGTGCAACAGAAGTAAGGAAACCCGGCCTTCCAGTAAAACCTCAAGTCAGGGTAGGTTTACATGGGTGTACCTGAAAGGAGAGCTTGGCATAGTGTTGGGGAAAGCAGCAAATTAAATACGTTTCCCAGGACGTTTAATTTTGCAATAAAGTCCTTGGCAACAACATTTTTGTTTATCTGCCATCAATGCCAAAAACGGAGCGGGTGTTATTTTCCTGGAAGAAACTCTTGCAGAAAGAGACGTCAGTTATGTTGAAAAATGCATTTTGAAACTTTCAGTAGATGAGTTTCAAATAGGTGTAGCAGCTCCTCACAGTAAATATTAAATTACTGCAAAGATACTTAGTGTTAGGTGCTGGCTGCTAGTGTTGATTTTATCTTAGTTGTTTAATCATTCTACAAATAAATGTATCCAGTCAGGACAGGAATGTTCCATGTTCTGTGAGTGTTAGCCACACGTTATTGCCCTTTGCATGAATAATGAGAAATTATTATCAGATGCTCAGCAAAGACTTAAGTTAAAGTTGTGCCTTAACTTAGAATTTAAAACCCCACTTTTTGGGTTAATCAAAACAAGGAAGCCCAAGAAAACACCGTGGCAGGTAAACCTGGTTTCTGTGTACAAACACCATAAACCCCTGCCCAGGTTGTCTCCCAGAATCCATTACATCCCTATTTCAATGCCCCAAATCCACTGGGAATGATCATTTTCGCTCCAGTACCACTACAGTGTCCCAGCTCCTGTAGCAGTAATGGGTGTCAGGTACTGCGTGGACTGGAAGGGATTGAGCCATCACTCCCCTGCTGTGTGTTAATTTATTGCCTCGGACATTTTCATATCTGATTCATTTTCTCTCAGTAAATTTGGGTGCCTGGGTGATGGGGAGGCCCCATGGAGTGGCTTTGGTTGGGGGGCACTGCTGGCGTGCCAGGGGATGGAGCAGCCGCAGAGCCAGACAATCTGCAGAGGTGTGACACAGCAGCCACACCACTCTCCTTGGGAGACAGGGAGATTGAGATGCCGTCCGGGATCCCGGCGCTAGACATCTCCCTGTAATAGCGTTATTTCCCCGAGAAAATAAAGGGTCACCGCCACGCACAGACGACATAAAAAATGCTGTGTTGTGGGTGGGTTTTTCTGTCTCCCCTGGTTTTGTTTAGTGATTATGTAGAACCTGCTGAAAAGGTGTTTATTTCTGTTTGTAAATTGAATGCGCTGGGTGTTTTGCTCCAGCTTTGCCCCAGGCTCTGTTGGATGTGATGATGGAGCTGGAAGCCGAGGCAGACACCGGCGGAGCGCAGGCGGAGGGAATCTGGCTGGAAAACAAAGCCCTGTTTTGTCATTTCATGCCTCTTAAAAGTCCCACTCCATGCAGGCAAAATGCGAGTTAATTCACATTAAACAGGACGAGTGGAGTGAAAAATGAACATGCAAAAATAAATAGCAACTCACTGGAAATGCTGGGGCCATTCCCAGCGTGAGGATGCAATGGGGCCACCAACCACAGAACCAGAAAAGCCACCCCCACCCCGCTATCCCTCTGTCCTCAAGTCAGGCATCTAGGATAGCTCTCCCAAATCCCATTTCTCCCCCATTTGTGATAAATGGGTGATGGACAACTTCACCCTGTCACACGTGTGTTGCACGCTGACACTTCCGTGGGTTTAATTTCACACGTATCCATCCCACACACACAAACAAATTGTCGCATACCATTTTATTGAATTTCTAGTAAGTTGGCAGACTAAAGTGATTTTTAACACTTCTCGATTGGATTTATGGTTTCTGTGTCATCCACCCTGCTTCTGACATTAGAAAATGTTCAACATGAGGGAATCATTCACTGGTTCTTTTAACTACACTATAAAACATTTTAGTCTCCTTTCTCTCAGAAATCCATAAATGGCTAATTTAATCACAGCCTTACAGCAGAAACCCTCAGTTTCTTCTGCTAATTATGTGGCTGAGTTTTGGTGCTTAAATCATTGTGAGATGTTGGGGACAGGTGGGGCTCAGTCACCAAAGGCCAGATCATGGCTTGGTTTCCAAAGTGTTGAGGGTCACCTGGGCTTGGCTCCTCTTGGTGGGGCACTTGAATGGCTTCTCTAAATGGTGTTTTCAGGAGATCAGAGATCACTTCCATGGACAGTAATTCCACCTTGGACATCCTGTTCCAATTTTGAACCACATGCCAACCGTATTCTTCCCTTGTCAGCCTCAAATCAGAGCTGCAGCTATTGTCTTTATCATTCCAGAACTGGGTGGTTTGAAGCCTGGATCAAGCTGAACCTTTTTGAGGGTCCCTTTTGAAGTTGGGTGCTCCTCTTGTGGCCGGGACAAGCTGGACTCAGAATTGTGAATTGGGCTGTGACTCAATTCACTCAGTGACCTCACATTGAATAAAATTCCAAAATTCCAAAATCTAGGTGAGGTTCCTGGAATTCAGGGAAGCGCTGGGCCTTCTAGTTTTTCTACATGCAGGTTAACAGGTAAAAATATTGGATTTTTGCAATAAATAAGGGGGGAAAAGAGAAATTGATATCAGTATAAAAATTAATACCAAGAGTAAAATAATTTTGAACTGCTTAAGCAGTTTTATGTATGTAGAGAAAGGCCTAAACCTTTGCACTCTGTCTATGGTTTTATTGGAACTCATTTAGTGTGGTAATTGCCAAGATCCACTATCCCTGCAATTTTTTTTCATGTTTTGTGGTTTATGCAGTGGGTAATTTATTATACAAATACGACTTCTCTGTTCCATCCAAACCAAGGAAATAAAATCAAATATCTCTCAAAACTGAGATATTTGACTTTGCCTTAACATTTTTATCTCTTTCTAGCAAAAACATAAATAAAATAAAGGAACTAAAAGGGATATTGCAGGTTATAATAGAGAGGGGGGAGAAAATATCTTGGAGCTGGGCCTGTAATCTTGAAGAGCACTGAGGTTTTTGGCCCCTTCAAACTTATTAACCTGCCTGTGCAGGTGTTGCAGGCTCATGCCCTCCTCTCATTTTTCCCTGGGACATCTCAAGGCCTCTGGAGGGTGCCCTGCCTGAATAACACTTTGTTGAAGATTTTAAATATATTTTCCACTTTACAAAGAAAGCAACATCTGAAGGAGCAGCTCTCCCAGGCACGTTCTCAGCCCACCTCTGCACTCTTTGTCCACTTCGCCCTGTCACCTCTCACATTTGTTGCTCATCCGCTTCCATCCTCTTTCTCATTCCCTTCTCCTTCCCCCTTGCTCTGCCCATTCCTTCTGGAAGCATTTCCTGCACTGGTTCCCATTTTCATCCTGGTGTCTCTTTGACACATCCCTGCACTTTTGGTGCTGTACTGACATGGCACCTGATGGACAGCCCCAATTTGCACATGTCACTTCATACTCCAGCTGTATTCCACCCCAAAACTCCTCTTAATCCTTAATAATCAATAGCAGCATGTGAACCATATGCACCATTAACTACAATTTACATTTGATAAAATCCTGTTTTTCTTCATTAGGAGACTGCTCCCGTCACAGCGCGCTCATTTGGGGAAGCACTTGGGGGTGGAAAGTCACTGTCCATCTTATTTCTCCTGGACTCCAAACCCCAGATTGTGTCCTCTTGCCTGGATGCCAAGCTGGAGTGATTTTCATTGTGAGTGACCAGAAGTAATTTTTTTAATCAATTTACTGATCTACCTAGGGGTGAGACTCATGGGTTCTGAGGGAATGTTGAGAAAGGAGCAGTCATGGCCAACTTCACAAAGAAATGGGTGTTTGGGGAGCAAAGGTTAAGTGAGGATGGAGGAAACACAGTGGGATTAACACAAGTTAATAAAACACACTAAGATGTGCTACTCCTTAACTGGTTTTAATTCTCAGGGGTTAAAAAAAAGTATGGCTGTGTAATGGTGTGGAAATGCAAGCAACTGTCAGAGCCAGGTGCTCAAGTATTTCCAGACATCATTTTCTATTTGAAACTCAAAGATTTCTGGAAGTGAAACACCAACAATATCCTGCAAGAGCAAGGGGTAAGCCGACTGGTGTGTGGTTACAATTTACTGAAATCTGATTGCAAATATGTGGATTTTGGTGCATTTTCCTCTTAAAAATGTGAGTTACAGACGACGGAGGGTGTGGTGCCCCAGAGTGTTCACAGCCTTCAAGAGCAGGGAAAGGACATCCTTGATCCTTCATTTGGGGAACAATTTTCCTCCAGTAGCTGGAAATTTTTAATAAGGAGGTTTTATATCACCGTGCAAGGTGCACTTAAGGGAATGTGACACGGTGTGACAGCACTGAGATGCTGCAAAGATTTTGGACAGAATTACAAATTCTGCTGGTGTGGCAGCGGCTGGGCACAGCAGAGCATAAATTAACATATAACTAATAACTATACTGGCATTATAGCGAGTATCTCATGGTGATAAGCTTCATGATTCTCTTCAACCCACTGAAGTTGAAGGAAGAGCAAAGGCCTTTTCAAGCTTACTTTATCTTCTTGCTTCTTAAGTGAGACTAATCAAGTTTATATCCTTTTAGCTTATTATTAGCCCAGCAGAGCTTCTGGCACTCTTTACAGCTTTTTTGACATGAAAGTTAGTTACACCTACTGTACTTAGTATGACTTCACTTTTCTTGTGATAAATCCTGAAAATTAATATACTGTATCCTCCAGATTACAAAATGAAAGTGTCCTAGACATTGTGAATACTCTGGCTGTGGAATGCTGCCAGTAAAAGAAAAAAACTGATGTCTTAATGATCTCTGTTAATAAAAAGAAGAAACTGGGTAGTAAATTTTCTTGGTTAGCATGTCAGGCTTTTTTTTCCCTCTTTCTTATCCTAAACTTGAACTGACATATATTAAGTAGACGGATCCTTGAGAATGAAATGCCTTGGATGTAAGGAAATAATAATGAGGATCCTAGAGTGAAGAGAGTCCTGCTTTCCTTGCGCTCCCACTGTCTCTCATAGGAAGCTGGTCTGCAGGAGGAATGCGAGCCTGGGCCCTGAGCGCGGAACATAGGTTAAATTCTTTCTTAAATTAAATGAAGGATAATAATGAAATCTTTTGTTACATTATTTGCTGACCGGGCCTCCTGATTTGGTGAATTAAGAGAAAGCCAAGCTCTGAAACAAGCGCCCATTCTTGTTCCAGGGGCAGCACTGGTGGCACTGGTGTCTTATTGAACACAGATCTGCTTAATTACAGTTCCCACTGTTTGTTAAGATAACGAGTGCCAGCTGTTTGATAGCGAGAGGCAGAGCTGGCCATCTTTGTCATTTCCATTTAGGCCCCGGATCAGGCTTGCGTGTCGGCGGAGCCGTACGGGGAGCAGAATGAGCGGGAAGCGCGCTCGCAATGCGTTCCGCAAATTTGGGCAGAGCATTTGCCGCTGCACGCCGAGCTCTGCCATCTATATCTAAAGCCACTCACCATTGGGAATATAAAGTCAAAGCAGAAAAATTGAGCATTTAATGGTCTACCATTATTGCCGAAATCACAATGACAGGCCGTGATCTTCAAGTACAATTTTGATCCTATGTAGTAACTGAAATTACAGCATTTCATTCTCTGACTATATTATAGGGAATAAAACATCTGTCTAAATATTGGAGATATAAAACCCTCAAAATAAAGATATTTGAGAATATCTTGCGCAGAGCACCTTTCCACCTGCTTGCTTAGTATAATGCAGTCATTACGGCAATAAATGTTTCTAATAAAGTATGAAAATGGATTGTTTGCTTTGCTGCTTGTATGAACTCTCATTTCTCTTTTTATTATATTGAATCTGACATTTGCTTACCCTTTATCAGTAGAATATTTAATCAACTCCAATCTGTAAGAAGCAAAAGGAATTTCTATTTTATTTAAAACCTGTCCCACATGAAAAAGGACTGGGAAAATAGGTCATGCAGTGTATGGAAAGTGCGGGAAGTGTTAGAGTTGCAATGGTGAATATTTATCCAGTCTACAAAAGAGATGGATCTAAACTTGTGCAGTAATAGGCGAGTCTGGTCCTATTGTTTAAAGTCCTGCTGAAATGATTTAATGGCTTAATGTTTCTAATTTTTATCCGCAGTACAGGATCTAGAGAATTAAGCCTCTGTCAGCTTTATTTATTTTCTCTGTCAGAGTATTTTCTTGCACTTTTTGCTACATAACTCTTCAGAAATGCTATATCCATATCGATTGTAATTTCCTTGGGCTCTTGGCCAAAATACTCAACGTAAACAGTCTGTGTTTCCTCTCCATCTGTATTTTGGCTAATCCTCTGGTTTAGACAATCTACTGACAAGTGCTGGTTATCTGGAGGTGCACGGGTTTCAAACCGGCGCGCTATGATTTATGGTTCTTGTTTTACAGAAAGTATCACAAGCTCACAGAAGTGAAAGCTTCCAAATAAGCACCTAACTTTTGTAATAAATGCAGCTAACAACATGTCTGCAAATATATAGCAAACACAGTGAGTGATGTCTTATTATGCAGGCCACAGTTTGACTTGGTCTGGTTTTATTTATGAATATGTCCTGCATCTGTTTCAAATTTCAGACCCGTTCAGTTTCTCCAATGCTCTCCCAAACAAGCTTGTGCTGAAGATTGTTAATTATCCTAATAAAATATTTGTATCAATTTGACTAAAGATCCGCAATGCTTCTGCCACGAGCAGACATTTTTTAATAACTGAATTAAGAGAAATAATTACAGCTAGCACTGGAATGGTTGGAGATGTCCAGATTGTATAAAAATGAAAAAAAAATGAAAAAAAAAGGAGGGGAGGGGGAATGGGCAGAGTACAGAGAACTGTACAAGAGCAAAGGGACATATGATTAAATTAAAGGGCAATGCTTTGTGAACAAACAAAAGGAAATCCTTCTTCATACAATCCATAGTCAATCTGCCGAATTCACAACCACAGGGGGTCATTGAAACAAATGCTGCGGCGGGGTTTCAGAGCAGACCGGATAATTTTATGTCTCTTATTAAAATACGTAGCCCTGGAAGCCCGGCTAACGATAAGGGCAATCAAACCCCGAGCTGCAGCCTGTGAGATGGGGTTGGAGGCATGGGAAAGGAGCCTGGCTGCCCCAAGCCAGCGGGATGGGGCCTTTTGGGGGCTCGCCTCCCTTTGAAGAGGCGGGCGCTGCCCACCAGCCAGGCGCGGGCTCCATCACTGATCTCCTCCGGTGCCACGGCTCCTTCTTCCTCAGGAAAAATAAAACATGAGACCCCAGTGTGAATTTCTAAGCGTTCTCCTCTTCCTGCCGGTTCCTCGGCCCCGAGTGATCTTTGAGGGACGGGCTTCCCTTGGCTTATCCTTGCTGTGTGATGAAAGGGTTGATGCAGGGATGAGCTGTAGGGACCAGCCTGAGCATCGCTCCCAGGTGTGAAAGGGGCAGGATTTGCCCACTGCTCTGTGGAGAAACTAGGGTCCAGCACGGCAGGTATTTAACCCTCTGACAGAAAGCAAAATTTAAATACATTTTTCTGCCATGAAATCTTTTTAGTTGCTCATGGTGAACCCATGTTAAACCATGAGATCTTGTCCTTTGCTTTGGCTGAGCACTGGGAATTTCACTGTCTGTAATTCACAAATATAATATCTGTTACCCAGGGTATGGTTTTTGTGCTCCTACAAGAAAATGGGACATATCATAGGCTCATCAATAAATACCTCCTGCAATATCCTTAATGCTATTGCCTATATAACATCGATATCCACGTAGAAAACATAATAAATAAAATTATTTTTTAAATGTAAATAGAAAATTATTTTAAAATATAAATTAAAAAAACATAAACAAAAGAAGTAAGCCAAGGAGATGATCTAGAGGACCTGAGGAGCACTGAGCTGAGGGGACATGTTGCCAAAGGGGTGCCCAGCCTGCTCCCATGGGACTGGCTCCAGCTGTGCTTCAAGCCACCACTCAGGGGTCCCTGGGTGTTCCTGCAGAAGCAGGGGGCTCACCCTCCTGCCAGTTTGGTTTCAGTGATGCAATGAAAGCCAAGGTGACAGTTGGCATCTCCTTGTGCCCCTTGTTATCCCCCAGCGTGGAGCCACCCGAGGCTGCGCGTGGACAGCGCGACTCCGAGCAGGGCCCTGTCAGTGCTGTTCATGGAACTCTGATTTATTGTTTCACTCCTGGGCAGCAGAAAAAGCGACAACTTCACCTCTCAGCATTGTCAGGGCAATGCTTTTCCCAGGCTGCTCACGTGGCGGGGAGGGAGGGAGCATGAACATCTGCATTGGCCAAGGACCACGAGGAGATGTTTAATTGGCATTTGGAGTTAAGCTCCATGGCAGGACGGGGAAGCCAGGCTCTACTTCATCCCATGGAGACTTCACCCAAAGATTCCCCTCAACATTTGGAGCTGTCTCCCCCAACTCCATCGGCACAGTGTGGTGTTCTCAGCTTGGCTGCTCCTCACTGAGAATTCTGTCCGTCATCCGTTTTTTGCTGGAATTCATTGAGTTAGAACCTGATTTTAGGGTGCTAAAACTAGTGAAATGAGCACACTCCCCTTGCCAGCTGTTTTAGATGCTGCCCTAAACTAAATCCAATTTCTTGGATTGATTTTGCTAACACATAATAAAACTCTGTCATCTGCAAAAAATTTGCCACTCTCCAAAGTTTTCTTTTCCAGTTGAAATAAGCCCAGGCTGGTGTGCTGCTCCCAGGGACAAGCCACTGTCACCAGCATGTGGGAGACCACTGCCAGGATTAACTGTACTGATTTTCTAGGACAGAATGTTTATAAAAAATTAATAAATAAGTAAAGGAATAAATTTGGTCAGTCCCAATAAATCAAGGACTGGATTTCTCATTGGAAAGTCCTTGCAACCTGGCCCAACCTTTGAGATAAGACATTTTGTCTCATTTCCACCAGGAATTATTTCCTTCTGTATTTGTGACAATGGTGAGATCTTGTTGGGGTTTTTTCTTACTTTAATCCTTGGGGAAAAGTGGGTAAAATTGCAGGACTTGCTTTCAAAAAGGAGCAGTGAACTGCAGCTGCACCCTGACCAAAGCGGCGGCCTCTGCTTGCCAGCTCCTTCTTTTCCTTGGGAAAAAATTGTCAGTAGGCTGGTGAAATCCTGCAGAAGAATTAATGAGATTGTTCAGAAAATAAACCAGCTTTTATTTTTCTACATAAAAGTTTGTGTTGAGCTTGACAGGCTAAAATGACTCTGGGAGAGATGCAGGGCCCGGGCGATGCTCTCCCGCTTCTCAGTGTGAGGGCAGAAACCTGGGCTGCATTTTGTGTTTTTCAAATGCCATTTGTGTTGTGATCACACCCCTAAACCACAAAGATGAAACATGATTCTCCTGACTGTGTTTCTTGATCTCAAGGAAATGCCAGATAATTGTATAATCTCTTTGTATACCTGTCGAAGGATCGGTGCTTCCAAAGCAGCCCCAAAAGGGTGCCTGAAAATCCGTGCATGTTCTCATCTCCTCACATCTCCATGTGCACATTCCTGCTGGATAATTGCACCTCCTGTGCATCCTGCATGGGCTGCTGTTGGATGTAGGCACAAAGGACATGATTTGCATACATTAGCTCACAGGGAGCTCCAGTTTTTCCTCCTCTGTTCTCCCCATGATCAGCTGGAGATGAACAAGACCTGCTCTGTTCCCTACACCTCACCTTCCCAGGAGTGTTCCCTCGTTGATAATTAGCACTGGTTTGTCTCTGTCCCAAGCAGTGACTCTTTTACCATGTCCTTATAGAAACTCTTCCGTTTGTGAGGCCACTTTTGAATATTTGGCCTCACCAGAGCTGAGAGATTCACAATGACACAAAGAGCTGAAACATCTGGAGAGAAATGATTCACAAGATCCTGGAGTGACAGGATGAGGGGGAATGGATTCAGCCAGTTGGTGAGTACATTTAGGTTGGATATTGTCAGGAATTGTTCCCTGGCAGGGTGGGCAGCCCTGGCACAGGGTGCCCAGAGCAGCTGTGGCTGCCCCTGGATCCCTGGCAGTGCCCAAGGCCAGGCTGGACATTGGGGCTGGGAGCCATCAGGGATAATGGGAGGTGTCCCTGCCATGGCAGGGGTGGCACTGGAGGGGCTTTAAGGTCCTTTCTAACCTGAACCTTTCCAAAATTCTATGATTTGCTGAATTAATAATTGAATCATTGACTGAATTCTGCAGGAGGACAGCCAGGGATTGCCCAGCTCTGCAGACCCTGGAATGTTACTGGAATCACTGGGAATGGCTCTGTTGGAGTAAGCCCTGTGCTGTCTGCTCTGGTTGTGTGAAGAGGAGAAACCTGAGAGTTAAATTCATTTTCCTGGACCTAAACAAGTGAAGAAGACTGGATTTTAAAACACTGTTCAGCTGTGATTACTGTCTGCTCCTGGAGGTGGGAAATTGCCTGTGAACACACTGGGAAACTTCTGTGGGAAGGACATAGAAGACACAATTTGGTTTTTTTTCCCATCAATCCCTGAATTCTCTTACAGGGTCAAAGGGAAACTTCCAGTAAAAGAAAAGAAGCAAAATTCAGATAGAAAATAATTGCAACTCTTTTCCAGCTTTAAGTCATCTTGAAGAAGTAATTTAAGTACACTGTGCTGTCTGCCATTTGTAAATTGTTAATTAACGAGAGACCAAATAATAATTACTGCTGGAGCCATTCAATTAAAGGATGTTGCCTTCCAAACTTTGTTCACACGGTCTATATCACCAACATCATGTCTAGAAATATGCCACAAATGCTGGCAAAAGAGCAAACCCCAAGTTTTCCCCCATCATAATAGAGCAGCAATTTTATTATTTTGATTGTTAAAGCTTGTGGTCTCCTACTTCAAGTGGCTCAGGAAAATGTCTCTTTGTGGTTTTGCTAAGAGGGTATTTTTGAGAATAAGAGATTGAAAAAACAGCAAACAAACATTCCTTACAAGAAAATGCTGCCCTTCAATGTAATGTGCCCAGGAAAGGTTCCCGCTTGGGCTTGCTGTGAGACAGAAGAGAAAATGGAGAACAAATGCCTGTGCCTGGTCTGGATAACCTAAAGTTAACTCCACATGTCAAACTGATTGCCTGACACAAGGCAGGCCTATTCTGTGATGACAAACAAATAGCACCTCCATCCTGCAGACATCCCCTAATTATAAAAGAGAAATTATTTCCCATTTTCATTGCCAGCAAATGTATGTTACTCTGGTGCACCATAATTTCTGTCTAAGTACTGTATCAAAGTTTGCTGAATGTGAAGCACAAAGTATGTTAGACATTAAACTGTAATTACAGAAGGGAGTGGATTTCTAGAGTATTATGTTTTTTGGTAATATTTTATTTTATTGGTTTTCAAATATACTTAGACTGCCAGACTAAGCAGGCAGAATAACAGCAACACAGAATTCCAGAATAACATATGACTTTAATAAAATAAAGCAGGATGGTTTCCTTTACTTGTATGGCTGGAAAGAATGGAAAGCATTACCGTGGCCTGAGCCAAGGTGCCATCCAGACCTGTGCCCAGGCACAGATGTCACTTGAGGCAACGTGCCCCTGTCCCCACGTTTCACCCCAAATCCCTGGTTTTGGCTCTCTGTCAGGCAGCCATCAGCTCCTGTGATTGGCACAGTGGAGCTTTGATCTCAGTGTTGAGCTCTTATGCTATGGAAATACAGATAATAAAAGGAGGTGATGGCAGGGGAAGGTGAATACGGATACAGCAAACGCGGAGGGGATCATTTAATCCATATGTGGCTTTTTGTTGCTTTACGCTTTCACCTTGTCCCCTGAATTCTCGAGGAATGTCACAGGTGGTGAGCCTAAGAGGTGGGCAGAGGTTGCAGGGTGGGAGCAGGAGCAGGATCGATGATGGATTATCAGAGGAGGTGTCCGTGGGATGGCGGGAGCCGCGGCTCAGGCGAGCGGCGCTCCCACTGTCACACTCCCGCCTTTCCATTACGGCTCCATCACTCACAGTTGCGCCCTTTGTGGTTCCTGTAATGATCTACACTCGTTCTGTCTCCCGCCTTGTCCACCTTCCTGCACGTCAGGCTCCGCAGAACAGCCAGGAACGGGGTGTTTGATACGTGACCAGCTTTGCCGGGGATAATTTTCTACATGGCTGAGAATGCGCACGTGGCGTCCGTGGGGCTGAAGTATTCCACCAGGTGCATTCTTGACGTGGTTCATCAGGAAGGCATTCCCTCCTGGAGGAGATATTAATGTTATTTCATCAGGATTCCCCTTGCTCTGATTTGCCATTCTGATTTTTTGGTGGGAGATGGATATCCCCCAAACAAGCCAGAACTGCTAGGGGATGCTGCAAGTTGTTGCAGTTCACATGGGAACCCCAGACTGGTTTGGGTTGGGTTGGTTCTTTAAGGGACCTTAAACCCCACCCAGCTCCACCCCTTGCCATGGGCAGGGACATCTTCCACTATCCCAGGTTGCTCCAAGCCCAGTCCAACCTGTGCCTTCCCTTTACTTTGTGGGCAAACCCTGTCCATGGGGTGACACAATCCTGCCCTTCTGTCCAAACCCTCTCTGAGGTTCCAGGCTCCCTCTGGTCCCACCTGGGCAGGGCAGGAGCTGCTCCTGGAGCCAGCCAGAGCTGAGCATCCTCACCCCCGTGCTGTGGGCCTGCTGCACTGACCCCATTCTGGGCAATGCAGCCTGTCAATACTGTTGGTTTATTAATTAGTCTGGAGGAAGGGAGGCACTTCCCACACAAATGGGAGTCCTGGCCAGGAAGAGCTGGGAGCAATCCTTTTGCCCACGAGTTGCCTAATGCAGCTACTGAAACCCTGCCAAAGGTTTGCTTTCAGAGCATTCCTGTGGGCAATATTTTTACAATATCTAACATCCCAAATGACCTTTCTGCGTTTCCTAGAAGCCTGATTTTTTGGAAAGAGCAAACACCCCCCCCAAACTTTTCGCGCTTCCCGCTCCCCGCAGGTATTTTCCGTTTGCTCCCTGATCCCCGATGCACGGAGCCAGCCTGAGGAGAGCCGATTTTGGAAGGGAGATGTGGCAGCACGAGGCAGGTTGTCCATCTCGAGCTGTCACACGCTGGCATTGCTGACCCAGGGAAGCTGGCACGCCGGCCTGCCGCAGGCACCGCGCCATCCCGGCAGATGGGCACGAGCCTGGCCAGCGAGGAGCCCGTGTAGGAGCATTTAGTCTGGAAGCAAAGGGCAGAATTCCTGGACAGACATTTTAAGCCCAGGCTGTCATTTAGGGAATATGCCCCTGATGCACAGGGATTTTTTTTTTTTTTTTTTTTGCAGGGTGGTTTCAAAGGAGTAACACAAAATTAATATAAAATATTATTGTAGAAGAAGGCGGGAATATTTAAAAATTTCTGTTTCCTTACAGCTTCCTGCCAAGGAATCCCACAGGGATTGCTTAGCAGGGATATTTCTGGATGTCTGTGGAAGCTGTAGGTACCCAGGTACAGCTGCCATGACAAAATCTGTTTTATTTTCAGGCATAGAACCACTTTTGGTTTTTTACACTCTTATTTTTAGCTGATTGCTGAATATTATGCAAATGGCTGAGATTGAACTTGGAAGTCTTTATTTTTAAACTGCAAGTATTTATCTTAAACTGCAACTATTTATTTTAAGCTGCAACTCTTTATTTTAAACTCTAAACCTTAATTTTAGACTGTAACTCTTTATTTTGACTGCTCTATCCTGAGACTTGTGTTTTTGGGTGCAGAAGTAATCCATTCAGATAAAAGGATATATGCAAAAATAAATCCATATATCCTGGATGTCCATTCTCCTCTCTGTGCTGGGAATTGATTCCCATTCAGGAAATTTGATTCAATATATCGAGAAGCCCTGAGAAGCCAGTGGGGTGGAGGGGGTGTTAAGCTGGATTCCAGGCTGGAATATGCCCATATCCAGATTGATTCCAGCTGACTCCAGCAAGCGGATGAGGAACGCAGTCACCTCTGGCTCTGCAGCACGCAGAATTTAACACCTCTGCCCTTCAAATGGCCCATCAGAGGCTCCCAGGACGGCCAGTTCCCAGAGTTTGGTGTCTCTCCCATCAGGCAAGATGGATCCGGGCCCTTTTCCTTCTGTGCCCTGGACCAGGACCAACTAAAATTACACGAGTGTTGGCAGATGTATGTCTAATCTGTTCTTCAAAATTGCCAGTGAGTTTCACAATCTCCCCTGGTAATTTGCTCCGGTGCCTAATTATCCTTTCAGATAGAAAAACTCTCCCTTCCTGCGAGCTAAAACCTGTTACTTCTTGTCCAGCACTCTTTGGACATGGAAAAAAAGTGCTTGTCACCTTATTTAAAATAAAGATTTACATATATTTGCTTTCATATGCATGGTCATAAATATATTTAAAATTAAAATAGTATTGAGGGTCTCCTTCCTCTTTCTAGACTCATCACAGCTTTTCTCAAATATTTGTAATTTCCTATTATTTTCCTCTTCACTTTTCCCCAGTTTTTCTTCATCTTATTTTTAAAGGCTAATGCCAGGAAACAGACACTTTATTTTTGTTAAGGCCCTAATGATGCTCTGCAGAGATCCCAGAAAGTTCTTTGCCTTTCTGTAGCATTCCACCATTGTATTTGTGTGGATTGGGTTTTTCTTCCTATACATAGTGCCTCACACTCGTCTTTATTAAATGTCATCATTAGGATGCTGCTCCAAAATAATTTGGAATTTTTAATACTCGCGATCTTTCCTGCTTTGGTGTCATCCAAAGTCTGCTCTCTCTTCTGTCATCCAAGTTGTTAATGAAATATTGAATAGCACTGGATCCAGGACAGATCCAGCTGGGACCCTGGGTGGAATGTTCTCCAGCACTGACAAAGAAAGGAATTTCTGGGTTTCATTTAGAGCCCTGGATGATCTAATCCATTGGATTAGACAGCAGCTACAAGAAACAATGAAAAACCAAAATAATATCCTCACACTGCTTTATGTAAGGGCTCATTTTTTTGGAGTAATACATAGAATACTTTTCCATTTCACATCTTGAAGTCCTCTCAACATATCCATGCTATATTTTACATCCATGGTTTTCTTTTTGAAGGAACAGAATCCCAACTGCCTTCCATAAATATTCCAGCAAGGTTTTGAAGTTCAACTCAGAATTAGGGAAACAGAGAAACAGAATAGTTAAATACAACTTTTTTTGGGTGGTGTTTGGCAGATTTATAATTATTTTTTCCAGCAACAGCCTAAAAGGCATCAACACATCTTTACTGTGACAGTTCTGCTTTTTCAATGGTAAAATGAAGGTAAAATCAACACCAAAAAAAAAAAAAAAAAAAGGAAAGAAATTCAACTTTTTGTATAAAACTCACTGTTTTAAAGGCTAAACTAAGGATTTTAATGATGAAGTCTTCTAAGCTCACAAATTTCTACTTTCCCTAATGCTGGGTACATTGCTTGGGAGAAGCTGCTTGGATTTGTTTGAAACATCCTTATCCCAGCTATGGAAATTGTCTGTGAAGAAACAGGACCCCCCTGGCCCAGACCAACCCGAACAAATGTGCATTAAATCAGAAAAATGACAAGGTATCATTAGGCTTTGAGAAACGCTTTAAAGGCTGTGGAGGTTAAAGAATAATTTCAGTCTCGATGACTTTTTTATATATTTCATTTCCCTCTCCCTTCAATCCATGCAAGGCGCACTCTGGAATGATTTATCAGCCAAGTTCAGACTTCAGCCGTGTTTAACAGGTTTAATAGATCCAAAGCGTTCAATCATCCCTGGTTACCTGTTCTCCTGCCTGCCACAGGTCAGAGAGCCTCACCTGGCTGTTTCTGCACCTTGGTCCTGCTCACCTCAGCCTGGTTCTAACCATCAGCACGTAGGCACACGGAATAGGGGCTGATTGATTCACAGAATCCCAGAACCCAGAATTATTGAGGTTGGAAAAGCCCTCCCAGCCCATCAAGTCCTGCCTGTGCCCATTGCCTACCTTGTCCCCAGCCCAGGGCACCAAGTGCCACATCCAGGAATTCCTTGGACACCTCCAGACTCCAAACCTCCCTGGGTTGTCCCTTTCAGTGCTTAAAAGATCAAAGAGAAATACTTGGTTAAATATTTTTGCAATGAGATAAGGTGGATTTATTCTCTAGCAACTCCTTTTCCCTTCAAATTTAAGAAATGACTGATTTTCAGAACTTGGAATATAGAAAACATGGGAAGATGTGGAACAAATGAATGGACAGTACAACAAAGGGAGGATTATTTATTATTTATTATTTATGTGACTGACTAGACATAAATTTGGATCAGAACCTCATAGGACCCTGGGACATCAGAGTCCATGAGGAAAACTGCCTCAGGGTCATCCCTACATCACTGCACCCTGCCAGGGCTGTAGGGGCTGTGACCTCCTGCTCTGTGTTCTCTGCTGTCCAGATAACTTCACGCCTTGGCATTTTACCACATTTCCCCTTTTGCTATAGGAAAACTGAATTTATGGGACTTTATTTGTCTTTCCATTTAATTTGAAATGAATTAACTCAATCTGACGTTCTTTTCTGTAACTGGTTCCATGAAGTCTTCAACCATCTATCAAGGACAAATTTGTATTTGTGTCACTTCCTGTGGCATCACCGTTTATTTAGTAAGGACCTCTTTCCATGAGGACATTTTTAGTGGGAGTATTTCCTTTTGAGTGAGGAATGCAAAGGTACCCACAAAAATTGCTCCCAGTAATGACTCTCTATCAGATGAAACTGTTGAATCCTCACCTAAATCTGACCCTAGTGCCTGCAGCAAGGTCCTTACCTACTCCAATATTTAGGGAATTGCAAAACCATAGAATCCCAGAACGGTTTGGGTTGGAAGGGACCTTAAAGCTCATCCAGTCCCACCTCCTAAAATGGGCAGGGACACTTTCCACCATCCCAGGGTGCTCCAAGCCCCAATGTCCAACCTGGCCTTGGACACACTTGGGGATGGAGAACCCACAGCCTCTCTGGGCTACAATTAGTCCCTTCTTCTTTAATTCTTCTGGTTTGCACAAGGTCCACCAGAAAATAGTTTATCCTCTCTATTGCTTTTCCATCTCCTTATCCATGTTCTCCTTCCTCACTTTCTCCTCCCTGTTTACTGGCATTCCCTGTGATTACAATGCCAGTCTCCTCTAATCTCCTCTGTGACGCTGTAAAACTCTTCAGAGCTGCAGCAGCCCAAGTCCCAGAAGACAAGTCCTTTTTGGGACTTTCATGGAGCTTATTCATGAAGAAAAGGTCTTTTCATATTGTCCCACTCCACGGTGGGCCTGTATTTGACTTGCAGATTAAACTGGGATAGGAGAAATAAAACAGATTATTAAAAAAATAACATATTCAACCTCTCCTGGCAGACCAGTTGCTCAAGTTCCATATGTGCAAAAGTGATTCTCTGTTCTATTTTTTATTAAATTGCAGGAGTAGGATCCTAAAGCTGTCAATATTGACTCAGGAACCGTAGTTGAAATTCGAAATTTTACAAATGACTTTTTTTTTGTGATCCAAGCTCATTTATTTACCTTCCCCACTAGAAAAGACTCATCTAGGTAAGTAGCCAAGAACAGGAGGGTACAAATGGAGAACTGGAACCAGAGTTTGGCTGAGGCTGTATTGACTTTGGCAAAAACAAGAGATGAAAAATTATACCTCGGATAAAAATAAATTATAATCTGCAAGCGTTTGAATTAGAGGAGTTCTCCATGTAAACTTAATAAATGAATGTTAATTCAGTTACCAATTTGTAGCTATGAAACATAACAGGTGATGTTATTTCTTGGAACTTGTTTTGGAAAAGATTGCATAACCCATGAAGCAATTCTTCACAAAGTGTGTAAAAGTGTCATTTTATGTATTATTTATGCACCCAATGTTAGTTATGGCCTTTTTAATAGTACTTAATGCTGCTGTATGACATCATTCTTTCATTTACCAATACAAAAAAATAAAAATACCAATCCAAGCCATTTGGAAGATTAAAATAAATGGGCATCAGTTTGGATTTTTTCAGTTTAAGTTGAGCAAGTCAATAATTATCACTGATGTGGAAAGGATTTTTACAAGGACCAATTGTCATACAAACTCTACGTATTTATTATTTAGTTAGTTGGCTTAATTACAATTTACTCACTGTGTATGTGTTAACTAATACACTGTTAATGTGCCTTGAGCAATTAATTTTGCCAGCAGCGTAGAACTGGCTCTCTGCACTTGCCCCTTTATTAGTGGCAATTATTAAATCCAATTTTCCTTGTCCTTACTCCATTTCCTCCACTGCCTACAGGGCATCCTGACAGGAGGGTTGGGGCTCTCTGCTCCTCTCCTCAGCCCCTGCATCCCTCCCCATGCCCTGGGGAGGAGCAGGGCAGAGGGGGTCAGGAAATCACAGGGGCATCTTCCCTTGCTGCATGGAGGAGGAGGGATTGAGCCCACGTCCAACACCCAGCTGCAAAAAGCCCTGAAGGAATTGAACTTCTTTTTTTAACAACACATTGGATCCAGAGGCTTTGGATGCCTCCAAAATATGGAAGGATATAACTTTGGATGCTCAGATTTCTTAAGGTCACTGTGGTTGATACAGCACAGATTTATGGGATGATTTAGATTGGAAGTGACCTCCATAATTACCCAGTTCCAGCCTCCTGCCACGGGCAGGGACACCTTTCACTGGTGTCCGCTTTCCACTGGTGTCCACCTTCCACAGGCTGGTCCAAGCCCCATCCAACCTGGCCTTGGACACTGGGAGGGTGAGCAGAGGGAGTTACTCAGTTTGAGACCCTCGCTATAAACCTTGTGCCTGTTGTAAGTCAATTTATCTACTAATTAAAATATCAGCCAAAAAGTGCCTTTTGCTGTGCACTCCCCTCGGATGGCCAATGAGCAAAAGGATTTTTATTGACATCCTCCCTTCTCACTGAACAACCTTCTCACTGGGTGTCTCTTTTCGAGGGCGGCGGCGCTGTCCCGTGGTTTGCAGATCACATTCCCTAATTTGCTGTGCTGGCTCGTGCTCCCAGCCCAAAATGCAGTTTGCAATGCTCCTCCCAGGGAGCTGGCCCAGCGCTGCAGTTAGCCCTGCCTGCTTGGCCAGCTGCAGGATCCCAGCTTGGCACGGCCAGCAGAACCTGGGCTCCAGCTGAAGGGCTGCAAACTGCCCATTTTGCAAGGGCTCTTCTCAGCCTCTCCCACTTTTTCTAACTTTTTCTCTCCCAATATTCAAAGCATTGCCCCATACTGGAGCAGTTTTTTTTGGTTTACTGAAAAGATGAAGAATTAACCCATTTAATTGCTGACCTTGATGCATTGCTGATCTTGATCTGTGATTTTATCTATCAGAAAAATTTCTGTGGTCTCTCAGAAGAGAGACAATGATTTTTTTACAACAAATATTTTAAGACATTTGAAACCAAAGTGATTGGATACCAAAGTGATTCCGGGGCTCCTAAACAGGACAAACACAACAAACTTTAAATAACATCACAGATTCAAATATCAAAAATTCCTAAATAATGAGTTGAATTGTGAAATGTAGGTTCTGTGAGCAGGGAAAGCACCGGCTGAAAGACATAAATGAGGTATGTGAGTGGTTGGAAGCTTTTCCCAGGATTTTCTGTTACCTTTCTAAGAGAACTCCTGTCTCAAAATGAGACCTTGAAACACAGAGAAGTGAAACCAGCAGGAGTTTTGGACTTATCCAGATGGGAAGATTCTCCCTTCATTTCCCAAGGCATCTCTGTGCCCCCTGTGAGCAAAACTTTTGTGTCCATGGTCCAAAAGTCCAACACCATGAGCAGATTGAGCAGAGCCAGGGGTTTGGGATTTGGGATATTGGTGACCCTGGAGTAATGAAAGGCCACCTTGTTCCACCTCCTCTTTAAATCCAGACTTGCTACAACAGCTCTGCATGTGAAAACCATCCAACCAGCAGCTCTTGGAGCAGCAGAAATGTAAAAATGCAGAATTCTTCATGAGAACCTCTGAAGGAACAGGAAAATCTGTGTCCCACTTCTCACACAAATTATTTTGGATGACACCCAGGAGTAAACAAGGTTGTTGTGTTGATATTGTTCTTTTCACAGATTGAATTTCTCAGCCAAAATAAAGAGGAGCTCCAAAAGGTTTTTCTGATTTGGAACACATAGTTTTCCATGTGTGTACTTCATATTCATCAAATCTGCATTATTAAGACAAGATTTGACTTAAATTAAAGCCAAGAGCATCCAAAATGTTACAATTCTGGGTTATGAAATCTAGTTTTAAAATTGCCACACTCTTATAGTTTGAGCGCAAGTAAATTTAATATTGCTGGTGACAAAGAAACTCCAGAACACTTCTGGAAATAAGGTGAAAATTGTGCTTTCTGTTGTTTTTCCTAGAGATGCTGCTCTCAGATGGGGAAAGGTACAGCACTAACAACATATTTGCAATTACCTGCAAGACTTAACCAAGGAAGTAGTCAGTTTATAGTTACCTTCAATATGTAAACTACAAATTATTAGTGCATGAAAATGGCATCGAAGTTCTGTTGCTGGGGTCTAGTAATTTTGGATATTTTCCATGCTATTACTGCCTGCTCCATATACCTTTACTGGTTCTTTTTGAAATTAAGTTAATGGCACTCTACAGAAATGGACTGCCTACTGAGAGTGAAAGCTTGCTTGCAAGGATGGACTAACTTCCTACTGGGAAGCACTGATTTGGCACAAACAAAGAAATGCTTTAGCATTAATTTACTCCGGTATCAAAATATTTAGAATAAATTATTTAAAATATTTAAGGACCGAATGGTCAATATTTGCTTTTAATAAATGGGACCTGTGTACAAATATTTGATACTGAAATTTCCTCCGATATCTCCAGCTATATTATGGAGATAATGCATTCTCCACTTGCCAGGAGTGGTTTTTTTTCCCCTCCAGGCAATCAGGGACACATTCTTGAATTGGGGCTTACACTTGTGTGCACCCACATTTGCTCACCTATTCTCCTGTGCATTGAGCTCTGTTCACATTAGCACAGGTAATATCACTGCAGGATTTCCTTGGCTTCCACCTGAAAAAGGTGAGGGGAGGCTGATTGCAGATGGTTCCTTGTCACTGCCTTCACAGGTGAAAGTTTTTAAAAAAAAACAAAACTATTTGACTTGTTAAATGGCCCTTTTCTTTGAGCATTCTCTCTGTGACATGAGGCTGCAGAAGCCAATCCTCTCCTGCATGTGCTTTTCCTTTCCTTACCCACCTGTTCTGTCAGGAATCAGGATGGCAGCAAAGCCATGGCCTGGCTCCTGGGCAGCTGGGAGAGCAAGTGAAGGTCTCTGCTCTTCCAATACACCCATCCCAATATTACCCAGAACAGTCCAATATTATAGTTCTGGTTTCATGTCTAGAAATAGGAAAATTTGAAGAGGGTGAGCACTTCACTGACGAGCAATTTCTAAAATCTGTTTTGCAATTTTTTTGAGTATTCATTGTTTTTTTTAATCCCTTTCCTTTCCTTTCCTTTCCTTTCCTTTCCTTTCCTTTCCTTTCCTTTCCTTTCCTTTCCTTTCCTTTCCTTTCCTTTCCTTTCCTTTCCTTTCCTTTCCTTTCCTTTCCTTTCCTTTCCTTTCCTTTCCTTCCTTTCCTTTCCTTTCCTTTCCTTTCCTTTCCTTTCCTTTCCTTTCCTTTCCTTTCCTTTCCTTTCCTTTCCTTTCCTTTCCTTTCCTTTCCTTTCCTTTCCTTTCCTTCCCTTCCCTTCCCTTCCCTTCCCTTCCCTTCCCTTCCCTTTCCCTTTCCCTTTCCCTTTCCCTTTCCCTTTCCCTTTCCCTTTCCCTTTCCCTTTCCCTTTCCCTTTCCCTTTCCCTTTCCCTTTCCCTTTCCCTTTCCCTTTCCCTTTCCCTTTCCCTTTCCCTTTCCCTTTCCCTTTCCCTTTCCCTTTCTTCCCTTTCCCTTTCTTCCCTTTTTCCTTTTCCTTTCCTTTTGTCTGCTCAGATATTCCTCTATCCAGGTTAAACCAGCCCCATTTTCCATTAAAATCAGCATTTTCTGTCCCCTGCTCCTGGCAGCTTGTGCAGGGGGCACAGACAGGAGCAGGCAGCGGGTGCTTTTTCTTTTCCCTTCCCAAGTTAAGCCCATTAGGCATGGATTGAATTTCCAGCCCATTCCCTGGAACATCACAGGGCCCAGGGAAGGCAGAGCTGTTGGCAGTAAATTGCAACACAAAACACAAACTCGTTTGTCGCTGCTGCTGTAACTCCTCGGTGCTTTGAATGCTGATTTCCACCCATCAAGTACATTTTAATTAAGCAGCAGTACCTTTTACTCCCAGTGATGTCCTAAACTTTTGTAAATCAGGGATTTACTTCATTGCAAAATCATTTCAAGTGACAAAAACCTGTCTTTTCCCTGTCACTGCAATGAGAGGATAAGAAGAAATACAATTTTTCCTCTCAAAAATAGTTCTTTATCTTGCAAAATAGTTCTTTTTCTCAGAAAATTGTTCTTGCTGAAGGTCTTGGCCACAAAGAAAAATGTTGCCCGAGCCTCTCATCATCTCCTAAGCTCATACAGGCTGCCTGCATCTCACATTATTAATATTCCTTTAATTCATTTAAAGAGTTTGGGGTTTGTAATAATGATGAGTTTGATGCAGCCTTGACCAGTGCTGGAAATTTGGAGGGGCCTCATGGCCAGAGCATCCCGGGCCAATGGAGTGTTGCTGGATGAGGACTAAGCCCAATTTAGCCATTAATGAGCCAGAGTGGGAAGCAATTTCCAAGTGCCCATAAATCAGTCATTTGGTTTCCTCTCATATGAGGCTCCAGAGCTGTTCCATGCCAAATTTCAGCCTTTAAGCCTCAACAACATTAATAAAAAAGGCATTTTTGTGTCTCCCCCTTTATTGAACTGAACAATTACACTCTTTTTCACCTTCCCTCTTTCTGCACAAGCAGTTGAAGATTTTTTATTGCGTTTTCCTCCCTTAGTTTCTCCTAAGGATCCAGTTCCAGGCTAAGGGCTGGGTGTCATCTGAGCAGAGCCAGGTACAGCAGGCTGGCAGGCAGTCCAAAATGAGGAGTGACACAAAGAGTCTTTAATTAGGAAGGCCCCCTCCCTGGCGTTTATAATAATTAATAAACCCTGATCCTTTGCCCAACAGCCAGTGGGCAGGAATGGGTCACTGAACCTTGAATTTGAGATGGCAAAGAACCAAAGGGAGCCAACCAAAACTGCTGCATGTGAGTGCTGAGAGATTGTGCTGCTAGTGGAGAAATTGGACAATTTTTGGCTTTTTTTCTTAATCTAAGCAGTTGTGTGACTCTCAGTCTGGTTTAGCCAGTACATTCTGGGAAAGGGAATGTGCTCTCAGCTCCTCTGCTTGGGATTTTCCTTTGGCCTGTGCCATGGGTATATCATCTGTGACAAAAGAGCGCTCAGAGGAATGCATGGGAAATATGGGTGACCTGAAAAATGAAAATATTGTCATAAAAATTTTTTAAAAGGGGAAAAAGCGGGAAGGGAAGGGAAGGGAAGGGAAGGGAAGGGAGGAAGGGAAGGGAAGGGAAGGGAAGGGAAGGGAAGGGAAGGGAAGGGAAGGGAAGGGAAGGGAAGGGAAGGGAAGGGAAGGGAAGGGAAGGGAAGGGAAGGGAAGGGAAGGGAAGGGAAGGGAAGGGAAGGGAATTTCAAGGAAAGGAAAAGGAAAAGGAAAAGGAAAAGGAAAAGGAAAAGGGAAAAAGGAAAAAAGAAATTAAAAGTTTAAAAAAAAGGAGGTAAAAAAAGGTAAAAAGTTTAAAAAGTGGAAACCAGTAATCACTGTAATTCCTTAAAAACTGCTCTGAACAACTCTAAGAATCCCACATGGAGGTGAGCACAGCTCCAGGCAAGCTGGAGACAGCTTCAGTCCTGCCACGGGCTCAGAGCTGGCCCTGCTGGACAGCAGGAACACCACAGACCCTCCCGCTTTGTCACCTCTGCCATGGGTTAGGGCTCGAGGCACTCCAGCCCTGGCACTCCATAAATGCATTCAATGAGAGGAGGGATTTTGCTCACATCGTGCTTCTCATTAGCAAATCTGAATACAAATAGGTTCTACCCTAAATAACTCTTGTGCCGTCCACGTTGCCTCCCCAACCCCGTTACATTAGGAAAAGTTAATTTTATATGACTAAATATAATCAGAAACTCAACATGAGGCCTGTCAAGTTGACATGGTATGATGGGTACCTTAACACTTCCCAGCAGGTGACGTTGTTTGCACACTGCTTAAACTTGTTCATCAACCACTTCTTGCATGATAACCAGAATATTAACAATCCAGGGAAGGTGGCACTGGGCTCCTGACAGTGCATGAGATGCTCCTCAAATGCATCTCATCAAGGGGGAACGCTGCCAAAGGAAGGGCTGCAGCTCATTTTGGGGTTTCTTCTTCTGCTTTTCTCCTCTTTATCATCTGTCCTATGCCAAGATCAAGCCCCTAAAGCTCCTTGTGTGGCAATAGAAAATCAGCCCTAAAAGTCGGCAAAAGAGGTTACAGATAAAACCCAGGTTCAAATGAGTGTAACCACCAGTGGTGATAAAAGAGCAGGAAAAGCACTTGAAAAACTCAAGTTACACAGGTGTAAGAACAGTGCTTAGGCAGATAATTTGTTAACAAAGCAATTATTTCCAGCCAATCTCAGCAGCCCTTCCTTGCCCTCTCAGCACTGCAGGTGAGGTACCACCAGTGGCAGAGCACAAGGCCTTTTAGCAAAAATAATGAAGTTAAAATTCAGGTAGGAAGGTTTCCTTCATGAAGTTAACATTCAGGTAGGGAGGTCTCCTTCACTCTATTAAAAATTACCTTTTTAACATCATGTATTTATATTTTTCTGTCATTTATCCCCTTTTTTCCTTTTTTTTTTTGGCCATGGTTGATGTAAAATCTGGGATTTGCTTTATTTTTAGTCTGTTACTGCAGTTTTGGTGCTCCTCAGTCAGAAGTTGGATTTGATGATCTTGGAGGTCTTTTGCAACCTTGATGATTTTGTGGTTCTGAAGTCTTGTTTGTGAATTATGGGGATTTCAGGCTATTTTGTAGATTCCTGTGAGTGATCCAGCACTTCCTGAACAATTTAAATCCACTTTCTTACACAGCTGTTTCAGTCCTAATCAATATTTACTGCACAAACTTCAATGATTTTGGTTTCATTGCTTTTATCAACCCAAAATTTCCAAACCTGCTGTTTTGGGGGATGTGGATTCTGCAGGAAGTAGAATGACTTTCCTTGAAGGTGGGGAATCCATCCAGGGCCGGTCCTGAGCTGTTTTCTCCAACCTGTGCTCCAACTTTCCCCTCGCACCATCTCTGTGCCCTTGCAAGGAAGACAAGATCATTTCCTGCACAAAATCCTCAAGGTTCTCCCCCTGCCAGAGCTTCCCCGAGGCAGAGGAGCGGCCTGGGATGAGGAGCTGAACCTGGACCCAGTTCAAACGCTCCCAGGGGGAGCCTGGCATGTAAAACTCCACATTTCTGCATTCCCACCCTTCACCAAGCCTTGCTTTTTCCCATTAAAACCCAGCACCTCTCTGCTTTAAACTAAAGCCATGCCATGTATTTTAATTGAGGCTCTGGTCTCCAGCTCCCAATACTTATAATCAGATTCCAGTTTTCCAGCTAAAGCTGTTTATTGATGTCCTACTTTTTTCACCACCGTAGCATGTCAATAAATTGGAGAACAGTTCCGTAGGTTAGATTTCCCCAAGCTTTCTGGGGAAATCCTCTGACAATTTGCTGTATAAAGTCAGTTAATTGCTTTATATAGCAGAGCAATAGCAAGTATTTAGACGTATCATATGACAGACGTTCCAAAAATATGGGAAAGACATATTTGTCAATAAAATGAAGGCTGGAAAAGCAAATTATTTTATTATGTGAAAGTTCTGGGTTTGAAGCTGAGTTCTCTTGATTGTCCCAATAACTGACATGCCTTAACCAGCTGTCTGAAAGAAACACTTGCTGCTTGTTTTTCTGAACCTTCTCAGGACCTCCCCGTAACCAACCAGAAAGGAAATCTCCAGGTGCCAAAGAAAATTTAATACAAAAAAAGAGAAAAGTTCAAATTATATTTTCTTTTAAGTAGGATAGGGCCATAATGGAAAAAGATCATCAAAAACAATGAAAAGAAATAATTGTTAATTTCTACAGTACCTTGAAACAGAAGCCCCTGAGAATAAATAGAATAAGAATACTATTAAAATTTCCTCTTTTATTATATCTTCTCTGCCAGAGTAATTGTTGCTGTGTCCAATATATGCAGAGGACAATTTACTAGCTGTTTTCTATTAGTTTCTAGCATTAACATATACAGAAATAAAATGAATAGCTAGCTTTTCTTTGGTTAATTAAATGACTGACAAGTCACAGATGTTGCTGCACCGACTCTTCCATATGATTAAAAAAAAATCCGCCCTGGCAAACAAAAGAACAGCAGCCCAGCAGTGTAAATGGTCTCTTTATTAAGTGAATATTGATGCTACATTATGATTTTTTTATGAATGTGAATAAGGTAGAAGACTTGTTCCTTCTCCAAGTTTTATATTAAGATTTGAAAAGAAAACCTGTTTCCTACATAATTCCCACAAAGGAGTTCAGGAGATGGTTTACTGGAGAAGTGACCTAATTTACAGGAGGTTCTGCTTCTGCAACATCTCTCACCAAAGTGCATTTTTATTAGCAAGATACATATCTTTAATTTTTTTTTTTCTCCGGCATAATTTTAATGGAATCTTGGTAGCTAAAAGCTGGTATTGAAAATAAATATTCCATTTCTATTCAGGACTTTGTTTCACTAAAAAACTTGAAGAGATTTTATAGAAATATTCATAGGATAAGTATATTAAACTGCAGCTCCCTCCCTTCCTACCTCGTCCCTGCTTTATCTTTATTAATCGTAGAACTCCTTTCGGATTTGAGCAGAGTTTCTCTCATTTGTGGTGCTGTTCCATGTTCCTGAGACCTGGAACCGTTAATTTAATATCCAAATAACTGGAAATTAAAAATGGGGAGTTGTCATTAGCAGTCCTGGATATTCTGTACTGTCCAGTGCCTCCAATGTTCTCGTCTGGTTCAGCACTTTTGGTTTTAGCAGGTATTAGTTTCTGATTTATTTTGCATAGCCTGATGGCTTGGATGATTTTTTTTCCTTAGTTCCTTCATCTAAAAAAGTATCAGGAGAGTTGGGAACAAGTATTTTAAACTTTTAACACTAGGAATTACGTTTATTATTAATTGGAATTATGCTTATTATGAATTAAAAATATTTTTGGGGGGAGCAGATATGATATAAAAATGCTTCAGAAAATGTAAGTAAAACATATATAAATATATACTGTGGTTAAGTGTTGAGTAAACTGTGATAGCCCAGTGCCAGCACTGGGGAGCCACAGCATCCTTGTGGAATTCCCAGCCTGTGGAATTCCCACCTCCCCACGGATGAGTGATGATGCCACAACTCCTACGAGGGGACAAAGCCCAGGAGCCACAGAAAAGGGTCACCAGCACTGCCTGCAAGTTTGGGACAGGAAGTAAAGTAGAATAATTTAGCTAATTAAGCCAGGAAAGAATTTAAAAGGACAGAACGTAATTACTGATGATGGATTTAAGCCAGAACATTGAGACTGGAAACAATATGCTTGTGTAAAGTGCCATATTTAATTAACAGGGGCAGCTTAGGTATAATATTTACATATTTGTAAAACACTCCAGGAGCACAGAGCCTCTTTTCCATCAAGTGAGACCTCTGGTGCGGTATTGAATTACAAGAAAAATTGAATTTACAAGAAAATCTCCCCACTTACCAAGTTAAGCATTTTGCAGAGCTTGGACGTCATTTGAGATTCTGAATTTCGCTACTGAGCAGGCCTTGCTCTCATAACCTGGGGAGACCCAGCCGGGGCACTGCTGAAAGCTCAACTCCCAGGCAGCTTCTTAATGAAAGGAGAAAATGGATGCAAATAATACTCACATCTTTTTGCAGCTCTTTCATAGCATCAAGAACGTCTTCGTGTCTCCTCTTCCAGGGCACAGCTCCCCCCAGCTACAGCCAGAAGGGCTGAGCCTGAAGTGACAGCAATTCCACCCTGGAACACCAATAATTCAGAGCATCCCTACCTGACCAAATCCACCAGGCCACCAACCACATGGCCCCCAAAAATTCATTTGAAGGTTTGGCCTCGTGGTTTTGGCGAGCTCTGCTCGATGCCAGGCCCCAGAGGCCTCCAAGAGTTGGGGTTCCTTTTGGCTGAGGAGATTCCCGTGAAAATTCCCGGCATGGAGAAGGAAATCCTTCACCCCCTCCTGCCTGGCTGCATTAATTAGGAGGGTGATGAATGGTGCTCACCCTATGTAAATAAATAAATGTGTGCCGGGGCTCCAGCCCAAGGAAAGTGCAGCTATGTTTTAGTGGACGGCGGCATCATATTTCATGGAGTAAAAGTTGTGAGGGAAGAGGAGTGATATTTATGGAGTGCAAAGCACTGTGGGATTTTGTGGGAAACCACATATATTCAGCTTGTCAGAAAACATCTTAATATTTACTCTTACAATCCCTAGGCTACTGCTTTCTAAACCTAAAGCTTTCATTAGCCCATTTAGCAGATATAAAACATTTGGGAGCCTGGTGAAAGAGTTACTTTCGGGAGTGGCATTTTTCACAGCAAAACGATGATACCTTTGCATAACCTCATCATGCAGCTGTGCCAGCTCCTGCAAGTGAGCTGCTTCATCCCATCCAACTAAACCCTAATTCCATGTTTCCCTTTCCAGCCTTTGATAACCCCAGACCATCCCCTCAATTCTGTTCTCAATTCTGTTCTCAACTAATTCCTAGTTCCGTGTTTCTCTTCCCAGCCTTTGATTACCCCAGACCATCCCCTCAATTCTATTATTTTCCACACAGAAGGATCTCATTTTTGGGGATGTGCCTCCCCATTGAAACCACCAGCGTGGAGAGTGTTGGCATCTGGTAATTCCAATGGGATGGCTCTTTGCATTTCATGGAATTACCAGTGGATAAGGTGGTGGTGGTGCCCACATTCCTCCCTTCCCCATTTGCTGCCCCACAGATGTTTTTCCCAGCTGCTCCTGATGCCCTCAGCAGCTTCCTCTCTTTATGGCTCACAAGCCACAGGGAAAAACAAAAAAACAACAAAAAAACCTTTTTATTCCTTCCTGTCAGTTCGGGGCTGCGACAATTTTATGATGAGAAGTTTTATAAATTGAAAATAAAGAAGTATTCCTTAAAACCTAAATAAGGATGATATTTGTTTTGGTCAAAATAAATATTTTTCACTCCCGTTGCATGCACAATATGTTCCATTAAGAAAGGTTAATTCTATATTAAATATAATCGAAAACACAACATGGGGCCTGTCATGCTGACATGGTGCAATAGGTACTTTAATACTGCTCAGCAGGAACCCTTGTTATATTTTTTATATGTTAGTAGATGTCTACTTAGAATTGATCAAACCTTTCCTTCTGAAACATATATGCCAACACCTCCACAACACACTATAAACCAGACTCTCAGAAAACAATAATGATGCTTATCAGTCACTCGCCTTGAGTTTGCTTGTGAAAAACCTCTAGCTAGTGTGCTATTGGAGCTCTTAAAACATAGATCTTTTTGCTGCACTGATAATTCACTCACAGCTTGAGATTGATGACTATGTGAAGTCCATAAAAGATGTTACCACTATATTTTCTTCTTATGATTTATTTTATCATGTTGTCAAGGTTTGCAGAAAACAAGAAACAAATCAATGAATGTCATGCTTAAATATTAAAGAAGGCTGTAATACACAATTTTATTCAGATGCCTTATTCAATCTTGCAGCTCTGAAAAGGGTAGCAGCAGCAAAGCTTTTATTTGAATTACTTTTGGAAAAATTAATTTAGTGTGAATGTTGAATTGTGAATGGCAAAAGGGTTGCTAACCTTATTTGTTTAAAGAGGAATGGGGAGTAACTCGGCTTTTTTTGACCAAAGGTTTTGAGAACCTGGGGAAATTCCCCAGCTTTTCAACTCCAGAAACTTTGCAGTGGAATTTCTTAATGAGATTATGCTTTCTAAATTAATGAAATGCTGCCTGAGTGAAGGGGGGACGTGGCGGAGGCTCGGAGCTGGATCTTGGTACCAGCAATCCCTGAGTGCTGCAGAGCTGCTTGAAAAAAGGCTTTTCCTCCTTCATTCCTACAAAACTGAGATCACAGCACACACCTCGGGCAGGGGAGGTGGGGGACAGAGGGGGAAGGAGGCTGTGGCCCCACGCTGCTCCTGAGCTGCCTCTCCCCTTCCTGATGCCCTTCCTGGGCTTCATTATGGCTTGGATAGAAAGCAGCAATTAACCCCAGCTTGATTTTTTTTTTTTTGGTAGTTTGTTGATTTGCTTTTGTTGTTGTTTGGGTTTTTTTGCTTTTTTTTTTTTTTTTGTTGTTGTTGTTGGTTTTTGGTGAGTTTGTTTTTGTTTTTGTTTTTAAGTCACTGTTCGTTCTTAGGAATCACAGAAATTCCATCATAATTTTTTAAAAAATCTCTTTTGAATATAATGAGTTCAAAAGCATGAAAACCTCCCCTTTTTGAGCATTCTACTCTATTTCCCACCTCTAGGAAGAGCTTTGGCGACCATTTGATTCTCTTTCTAAGGCTGACTTGTCCTACAGGGGCAGACAGGACAGATGTGAATGGGCAGCACTTTCTGCCATGAGGGAGCAAAGTTGCCTTTTTATGCCTTCTTGCACCATTTTATTGCATTCTGGTTCTGTAACTGTACCAAAGATGGGAGATAAAAAGGAGAAAAAGAGAACAGAGATGCGTTTTAGTCCCACATCTCCAGGGCTCAAGGGAATTTCCAGTTCTTGGATGTGCAGAGCCTCACATCCCTCAGCTTCCAAGTGTGTGGTGAGCAAGGAATCCTTGCAAGGATGCTCCCCAGCACTGGCAGGGGCTGTCGCTTTAGTTTGTTACGGCATTTGAATTAATAAAATCCATCCTTTAACAAGAATAATTGGGTTTGCTGTGGTTCCTGGCTGCTGAGTTCGCACTCCTCCCAGCTAGAGGTGTTTGCCCAGAGAAGCTGTGGCTGCCCCATCCCTGGAAGTGTTCAGGATCCTTAATGTGACCACTGAAATGGTCTCTGAGTGACAGGAAAAGCTGTTTGGGGCTGATTTTAGACAAGTGAAGAATGCTGTACACCTTGAAGACACCTGGCCTGTGGTAAACCAGAAATCCCCTTGCAGCATCCCTGCTCCATTCCTGACCATCGAGGGGGAGTTCAGGAGGCTGCAGCTCACCAGGGCTGGCTCTGGGTCAGAGTCTAGTGTGGTCACTGATGGGACTTCCAATGCTCTCAGGAGACACAGAGGAAATTTTGGTGAATAACAAGTTTTTAATACTCCTGGGTGGTTTAGGGTGAGTGATCCCCCTCCTTCACAAAGTGGCTCCAAGCAATTCCTGCAGCCCTCACCCATGGGTTATTTCTGAGGCCTGGACAGCAGTGACAGCCCTGAGGGTCCCTGCAACATTTCCATGAATTATTTTCTTGCAGATCAGCCAGTCCAGAGGCAGGTGGAGAGCACAGAGCCTGTGGGGAAGGGGCAGAGCCATGCTCTGCTCGGGCTGTCCCACACTGACCCCCTCTCAGCTCAGCTGCTCTTGGGGACAAGCAGGATGAAACCACACAGGGAACCTTGCACTGCTGCCTGGGGCCATTTTTAATAAAGTTTTATTTGTCCATGATGTTTTTTCCACACTTGGAGACAACAGAATCACAGAATCACAGCATTGCTAAGGTTGGAAAACTCCTAAAAGGTCCTTGTGTTGCCCAACACTGCCAAGTCCAGCTCTAACCCTTGTCCCCAAGTGCCACATCCACACATTTTGGAACATATTTCTGAGACAAAGATATAAATAAATAAAAATAAAAACAATTAAAGTAAAAGTAAATGCAAATATAAATATAAATATGACATATGACATATGACATATGACATATGACATATGACATATGACATATGACATATGACATATGACATATGACATATGACATATGACATATAACTATACCTATAAATATAAACTATAGATAGAAATATATATGTGCATATCTATATAATATATATGTATATATAAAAGTATGTAGGTATGTATATATGTGTGTGTGTATATATAAGTATATATATGTATATATATGTATAAAAATGTACAGCTTAAGATCATCCAGGCCGCTGCCCTCCCCAACCAATCCCATTCAAAAACCCCATTAATTACAACCAGGTTTTGGCTAAACTCTTCCCTTTGCTCTTTTTCAAATCTCAGCTCTAAAGAACACTTAAAACATTTTAAGGAACATTTCTCTATGCTTTTCTGCACTACTTTTTAGTGCACACACCTTGTTGTTTCCTCCAGAGATGGAATTGATATTGAGTGAGCAGATTAGGCAAGATCATTTTTGTCCATCCCAATTAGATTGGGCAGTGAGAAAGATGAGTTATTTTTTAGTTAATTAAAGTTGATCCTTTAATTCAGTTTAAGACTCTAAGTACAAATGAAAGGACATTTTATTTGCAACTTTCAAAGTGCATCTGGGTGTATTTATAACAGAGAATTAAAAATAAAGTGGGTTAAATTACTTTTGAGTATATTATTTAAATTCATCTTAGAACAATTTATGGAGGAAAAATATTGTAACAAAGGATACAGTTTTAGCAGTTTGCACAGTTTGCTGTTTTTATAATACAGGTATGGAGAAAAAACTTAAAGTCGATTAGTTTTGACTCTCCAGCTTTTCCCCCTTTGCCTGCCCAGCAGGGTGCAAAATCACAGCCAGATTAAACCAACATTAAACCAGGACCTGGATAATAAAAAATAGCAAATTCTGTCCCCAAAAGAGGACAGGTACCCTGTGCTGAAAACCTTCCTTTTCTCAGGAAATCACAGAATCCCAGCCTGGTTTGGGTTGGAAGGGACCTCAAACCCCATCCAGTGCCACCCCTGCCATGGCAGGGACACCTTCCACTATCCCAGGTACTCCAACCTGGCTTTGGACCCTTCCTGGATTTGAGGAATCTGTTCCATTGCCTTGGTCAGAGCACTCATAGAACTGAAAGCAATGGAAAATTATTTTTCCTTTTTTTCCCCCATTTATTTGTTTTGGCAACGGCTCTGGATACAATTTACCCACGTGCAGATGGCAAACACGAGCCCCATGGCCTGAAATCCCCTGTCAGAATTTTTTTGGAGGGGGGATTGGTGGGATGGTCCCAGCTCTGTGGTAACCTGAGAGTGCCTCCTTTGAGACTTCAGCTTCTGCTGCTTCCCCCTCTGCCAAGATCTAACTGGAAATGCTGATTTATCCCAGGCCTGGGTAGCTACTTCAGCTTTATTTTTGTTTTATTTTCTTTGACATGTGTTTTTTAATTGTAGTGCATCTCAGCTATTCAGACAGGGCTGGATGGGGGAAAAAAATGTTATTTTGCATTTTTCAAAAGATTTTCAGACAATTTTTTTGACTTTTATTCGCACTGGGAAAGCTGATTTGCACAACGGCAGCCCACAGGCTGTGCTCATAAAAACAAAATCAACCCAAATATATTGTTGTTGGTAGAATTTAATTCTAGGCTATGATTTTGTGGGTTGAGCTGTGTTATCACTGAAGAGAGGGTCGTTTCTTTTAACATTTTCCTCTGTGAAACTTCAAATAATGTGAACTCTAGATGGCTTTTTTTATTCTCACTCACACATTTGGGGCCCCCTTGAAGATGCAGTTAACAAAAAAGAGGAAGATCCCTGGAAAAGTTTCCATTTGTGTTGGAAATTGTTGCTTGAACTGTTCAGGAGGTCACCTGCATTCCCCAGCCCCTCTGGAAAATCTGGGCAAGCTTCCTCACACTGTTTCTGTAGGAAATGTTGTGGTAAAGATCAAGCAGCACAGTGCTGGAACTTGCTAAAAATGCCTTGGGCTGCAGCTGTTTGGTTGCACACACACACATTTATTAAAAATTTACCCGGAATATTCCTCCTTGTGCTGCTTCTCCTTCAAAAAGCTGGACTGCAGCTTGTGCCTGGCCTTAAAATATACCTGAAAATACAAACTGTGTGTTTTGGGATATAAAAATACTCCCATTTAATGGAATAGCTGATGGATTGCGTCACTGCCTGGATGAGGTTTGGCCTGGGCAGTACCAGGTGCTGAAGCAGGTGTTCACAAAGTGCTTACAGGGGCAAGAGTTTGAGGTAAAATATTGATTGTGCCGAGGGTAAAGACAAATTATTCCCTTTGACACCATCAGGCCCAGGATTTCCTCCAGCTTTTGGGAGGAAATGCTGTGTCTGGATACAGAGGCTTTGGTTGGACCTGTCAGCTTTGAGGAGCTCAAAGAGGGAACATTCCTCACATGCACTGAGCTGTTAATCACCCAAATTTTGCTATAAAAAAATCACGGAATCCTTGAGGGTGGAAAAGGCCCCTGGGTCCCAGCTGTGCTTGATCCCCACCTTGTCACGCAGAGCTCTGAGTGCCACCTCCAGGTGCCACCTGCAGGGACGGGCACTCCAACCCTCCCTGGGCAGTGCCTGAGCCCCCTTTCCATGGGGAAATTCCTGCTGTGCCCACCCTGAGCTGTCCTGGCCCAGCCTGAGGCCGTTCCCTCTGCTCCTGTCCCTGTTCCCCCCGGCTGTGCCCTCCTGGCAGGAGCTGTGCAGAGCCACGAGGGCCCCTGAGCCTCCTTTGCTCCAGGTGAGCTCTGCCCAGCTCCTCAGGGATTCTGCAGCCCCTGCCCAGCTCCTCAGGGATTCTGCAGCCCCTTCCCAGCTCCTCAGGGATTCTGCAGCCCCTTCCCAGCTCCTCAGGGATTCTGCAGCCCCTGCCCAGCTCCTCAGGGATTCTGCAGCCCCTGCCCAGCTCCTCAGGAATTCTCCAGGCCCTTCCCAGCTCCTCAGGGATTCTCCATTCCCTTCCCAGCTCCTCAGGGATTCTCCATTCCCTTCCCAGCTCCTCAGGAATTCTCCAGGCCCTTCCCAGCTCCTCAGGGATTCTCCATTCCCTTCCCAGCTCCTCAGGGATTCTGCAGCCCCTTCCCAGCTCCTCAGGGATTCTCCAGCCACTTCTCAGCTCCTCAGGGATTTTCCAGGCTCTTCCCAGCTCCTCAGGGATTCTCCAGGCCCTTCCCAGCTCCTCAGGGATTCTCCATTCCCTTCCCAGCTCCTCAGGGATTTTCCAGCCTCTTCCCAGCTCCTCAGGGATTCTCCAGGCCCTTCCCAGCTCCTCAGGGATTCTCCAGGCCCTTCCCAGCTCCTCAGGGATTCTCCAGGCCCTTCCCAGCTCCATTCCCTGCCCTGGCCATGCTCCAGCCCCTCCATGTCCTCCTTGACCTGGACGCAGGACTGGAGGTGTCACAGACATGCCCAGCGCACAGGAGTCAAATCAAGCCAAATCTTTAGGTGAGAGCCAATTTCCCTGGCAGCTCACAAATATCTGGCTGATCTGATCCTGTTTGTCCATAATCAGCCATAGAAGATCTTTAGTTTCCATGCTGGTTTGTGGATGTTGATTTAATGGAGTTGCACCAGTGCACTGAAGATCTGGAAAAGGCTCCAGCCCATTGTGTGTGTGTGTCTGTGTAGATAGAATTTTTAAAAACACCCTTATTTGCACAATAAATACAAAGTTAATGTTTTGGCTTTCTTCTGGGACAATCTGTAAGAGAAAAACTAGAGCTGGGGATTAAAGAGAGTGTGCAAGTAATGTGTAAACCATGAAATTCAATTAGTTCCTCTTAGGAAGCCAAATTTTGGTGAATACTGTAGAGAAAAGGTAGGGATAAAATGCCTAAGCCAAAGCTGTACTTAATAAGCTTCAGTAATTAGTTATAAATGGCTCGTTAAACCTGGAAACACATCTCTCCTTGCCCATGTTTATGAATCCTAGCAACAATAGAGGATAGGGTTAAGTAATAACTTGGAAGAGTTTCCATCCTAAGTTTTGTACCACAAACTTTTTGGGATGGGGGCACATCTAGTCCTGGTGCTTGTGCTGCTTCCCAGGTATCCCAATAAGTGTGGGGGACATGGTCTGAGAAGGATTTATGCAAATGTGTGCTTAAAAGGAATATTGGGGAAATAGTGACCAGACTGACTGATCAGGTCACGTCTAAAGAGCTGCACAGGAAATCAGGAGCATTGTTCTGTTATTGATGGGTCCCTTTTTTTAACCCCACATCCTCTCATTTTTTGCCGTATCCAGGAACAATTTGATATTTGGATTGTACAGCGACTCTTCAGAATTGGGAAGGTGAAAGGTAAATGGTGCTGCAGTGTGTGATGGATTAATTGGCAAATGTTCCTGTAATTGTTTCTGGCAGCTCTACACCCACCTCACTTTTCTTGTCTCCCTGAAGTCAAAAGTGCTGGAGAAAACACCAACATCCCAAAGCAGAGCTGCAGCCCCTGCCCCACAATTCATCTTACCATCAAAGCTGCTTTGCTGTCAGAACAGGAACTGGAGCAACAAATGCAGACCAAAGGCAATTCCTCTCCCTGCTGCCTGCCCCCAGCTCCCTCCAGAACTCACAGAAATCCCCCTCTAATCCATATTGTGAACAGTAGACACCTTTGACCTACAAGCCCTTTTTTTTTCCAAGAAAAGTGTTTTCCTGGCTGCATATTCCTCTTTCTATTCACTTTTTCTAAATATTCATTACTTTTGAAAAATTGGCCCAAGCCTGAAACATTTCCAACTGGAGCCTTTTACAGGGGGATTGGGTCAAACTGGAGTTCCTTGATCCATTGTTACTTGATTTCTGGGTCAGGTTCCAGAAAGAACCCTTCTTCCTCTCTTCCTTCAGATGGAAAACACTCAAGAACTGATTTTCTGCTGGGAAAGATGGTTGGAATTTCAGGAGAAACACAACACTTCCACTTCCCTAGATGGTGGAGCTCCCTCTTTTGGGGCCAGAGCCTCAAAAGCACTGGGGTGAGTCAGAGTTAACCTCTTTTTAAATTCCTTATCAACACAACTTTGTGTATTTATTGATTTCTCCTCCTGGTTTATTTTTAAGCTGATTACAAACACATCACTGTGTCACAAGAGGAACTGGACATGCTCAAGGGGACAGCAAGAGGTGGTGGATGGCACACCCAGGGCCACATCTGACTCTTCCTCCTGATCTCTTCCCAAGCCATCCTTGGCCAGGTTCAAGGGCTGCTCCAGACTGAGAATGCTCAGAGTGACAAATGTGATAGAAATGGCTGCAGAAGTGTTTAGGATTTCTCTGGGACGGTGGATCCAGACCCTTCCTCTCTCCTGCCTGCTGTTAACGCACTGCCAGGGTGGCTCCAAGTCCTGGAGTGAGCTCAGGGCTGGGTTTGGAGTGTTTATCCCTGGAAAACACCCTCTGAAGCCTTTCTCTGCAGCCTTGGACGTGACACTTACCCTTGCTGCCTCCGACTCCCCGTCAAGGAGGGGATAATAACACTTGCTTATCTACTCCAGAGCGGGCTTTGAGGATTAATTAATTAATATTTGTGCAGTGCTTTGAACATAAGTGCTTGGTATTATCATTCTTACTTCACTGCTCCAGGCTCATTTTCTCCTTTGGCCTGATGTGCCTTCCTGCTCTTCTGAAAGCTCCTCTCCTTGTCTCAGCCCTGCTGGTTTGTGCCCTTGCCCTGTTGCCCTGCCTCACTTTGCACCATCCTCACGTGGATTTTGGGGTCCACAGAACACCTGCAGAAGGACAAGAGGCAACCCTTGCTCCCTTCCTACCCCTGTCCCCTCCAGGAGAAGCACAGCCCAGCTTCTGCAGGGAGCTTGTGTGGCTGGAGTGATGGAAATGGTCACACAAATCCTCCTTCCTCTCCATCAATGGCATTTCTTATGGCAGGGGAGGTGGGCCCTGGAGAGGGAGCTGGCAATGTCCAACAATCCTGGGCTCCTTGTTCTTCCTTTGGGCTTTTCTTAAAAAGAAACAAAGAGAAATAGAGGAAGAAAAAAGGAAAAGGTGCAGGAAGAACAGGAGGGGAAGGAAAGCTTGAAGCCTCTGTGTTTCCAGGCTTCTTGGAAGAAATTCCCACTCAGCCCTAACATGAACATATAGAACACAGAAAACATTTGCCATAAGGCCATTTAAACTTGTAAGCTTTATACTCCTTATCCTACACACCACCCCCACGTGGATGGCTGTGTCCAGGTGTCCATTCTTCCTCTAGGAGATGGCTCTTGCCCCAGAGCAAAGGCTGAGCTCTGCTGCTGGCACCAGAGCAGCAGTTCCTCAGGCTGCCCCAATGGCTGGATGGTTTCTGCATCCCTTGGCCTTGCTCTGCCCCTGCTGGGACCTGGCTGCTCCACACTCATCCCATGTCTCACATGTGAAAGTGGCAGTGGCCACTCTTGTCCCCAGGCTGAAGTGACACCCTGGGACAGTCCCTGCTCAGCCCTGCTGCCCCTCTGGGAGCCCCTTTAGTGCAGCAGTCCCCAACTTCTTAATTTTCCATTTCACACAGAACAACCTTGTCCTAAAATCTGAGTGAAAAAAAAACATTGAGGATATTTTTGAAGATATTATTGAAATTCACTAAGGCACCGCTCAAAAACATCAGCGGGTGAATATTTCACCTCCTCTCCCTCTCTTCACATGTCTGTGATGGATTGGGCAGGAACTGCCTTTTCCTACATCTGTTTCCAGAGCTCCAATTTCTCCTTTCTCTCAGTTACTGCGAGAGCAAAGCGTCTGTATTGTCTGAGTGTCTTTAATGTGCAATTCCACCAGCCTAATGGGCACCTGATGGTACAGATAGATTTGATTCCAGATTTGGATCTGCTGACATAAACCTTAATGCTTTTTATTGTGTGCCACTTTGGGAAATCCTGATTAACAGCAACAAAGAGATAATTATGCAAGATGAAGACAATGTAGTTGTTTTAAAAATAATGTATATCATACAATTAATGCTATTTTGTCCTATATCAAAGTCACACTACCTGCATTAATCATACACCCTCAGAGTTTCTAAACATTAATAGCAAGAAATAAAAAGAAGAACTCCTAATTCCGAGGAGAGTCACAAGAATGGGGGGTTGGGATTCTTTGGAGAAGAAGAGATGTAAGGGATGCAGGTTTTCTGCCTGGTAATTACAAAATGTAGAACATAGGACTGTGTCTTCTAGAAAAAGGGGCTGAAGCTGGTCCAGAAACCCCAATTAATAATTAATTCAATGTTATCCTCCTGCATTAAAGCTGAATGTTTGTAATTGAAGGTGATAGTTGAAATAAAAAGGGGGGGGTTGCCTCTTTCTGACAGCTGAAATCCTAACAGCTTAAAATCTGGTGGCACAGCAGTAGGGGTGGATGGATAGATGGATGGATGGATGGAAGGATGGATGGATGGATGGATGGATGGATGGATGGATGGATGGATGGATGGATGGATGGATATGTGGATGGATGGGTACACCGGTCAGCTTTTAGCAATTCTTCAAATGAAATAATTCTAAAATAAACATGTTAAAATTAATTTAGCCCCCACAAGGAGAGCTGTCCTTTTGGTTTTCCTGACTTTGAGCCTCATCAGGGGCAAAAAAGGACCATGAATTTTACCCCAAATCCTGTTTTAAGGATGGTGTCCCACATTTCTGGCTTTGATGGGATGAAAGGGTCTGATTTTGTTTCCTCTACCCTACAGCATCGTCTGCCACCACTGTTTGTGCCAAGCAAAGCTCTCAGACAAAATCTTGCATCTCTTTTCCAGTCTGTATCCTTCTCTAGTGTGAAGATGCTGGGAGCTGGTTAAACTGGGCTGGACAAGGCCCTTTCCCTGCCCTCCTGCTCAGCCACCAGGATTTGGTGCTCAATGTGGCCCTTGGGAAATGTGTCCCCCATGGTCCTGGGCTCCAGCAGACCTGACGTGAACAGTTGTGGCCCAAAAATCCTCCATGCTCCCCTGGCATGGTCTGTGTGGATCCTGAACCTTGTGTGTCAACATCTCAGACCAAACACTGAGCTCATCCTTGTAATTTTGGCACTAAAATGGTTCCTGTACAGAGACTGGATCAGCAACATCACAGCATTGACCTTTTCCCCTTTACTGACAAAATTAACCTAAATTTTGCTGTTTTACCCAGGTTTGTGTGTAGCACACCACATTTTCCAAAAGCTCTTTTATTCCCACATTTTTTCCCCAAACACTGTTCCAAATGCCAACTGTTTTGTATCACTGGTGGCTTTGGAGCTGGGGGAATTCCAGGAAGGTTTGGGTGTGCTGGTTCCATTACCTTCTGCAGGACGGCTGGGGCGACACCATATGTGCGTGTGCAATTAAACATTTTGATTTCCAAAGGATTTAGTTACCATTTGCTGAAGCATTGAGTAATTACCACAGCAAAATGGCCCAATCTGTCGCTACGTCAGCAAAGTGTGGTTCTGGACAGCTTTATGGGCACCTTCACCAGAGCAGAGCCTTTGCTGTGCCTCATTTGGTGAAACTTCACTCCTGCTGCAGGAGAAATTCCTCCTAGCCAAGGAAATTCCAAATCACAGTGAAAATACCTGCTGTAATGCACCTGCCCCGTGGAGGATATCTTGCCTCAGAGGGAAAGTGCTATTTCAGGGAATATATTTCATTAAACATGGTGGGGTTTTAAGGCTGTGAAGTGCTATTCTGGGAAGCAGGTTTGGGGTCAGCCGCTCAGCACTTCCGATTTCCATAATTCCCTGAATTTAGCAATGGCAACTCTGCCACGGGCAGGGGGAGATTTCAAAGTGCTCCCCACCACATCTGATGGGAGCAGAAGGATTTCCAAGCTGAGAATGTGGTTAGACAGAATTGTTCCTACTCTTTTTTTTTTTTTTCAGTCACTCAGGGAAAGGTTTCTATTCAGAAACAGAAAATTAAGGTTACTTTGAATAGAGAAAAGGCAGAGGCATCATTTACTCCCCTCCCTCCTTTTCCCCACCAAATTAAACACTCAGGAATCTTGAGGAAATTGGGTCACTAATATGGAAATTTTAAAGTATTGATAATACCAACATGACAAGTTGTCACTTTGCAGTATGTTCTTAAACACGCCTAAACCTTAATAACCAGGTTATTCTAGAATAATCAGGGTAACAGAATGGGAATGAATGGCAGTTCCTGTAATTATTCTAGAAAGAGGACCAAAGCAAACAGAAATTCTCTCTAATTTTATATATTCCCAATAGGTGCACATAGTACATCATTATCACTATAGAAACTACTTAGTAGTTTCTCCAAAAATCAGCCACGCTTCACGGTCTTGTGGGCCAATGTCTGAGCTGCACATGAGCCGAAACCCTCTAATTCAAACAGAGGTAAGCTCAGAGCAAGCTGCACTAGGCTGCAGCACACAAAACAAATTTCCTAAGCCAAACATATTAAATCCAATATATTTTTCATCGATTTAATAGCCTGAAACTTTGGGTACAACCGACACTTTCTGGATATTAATGGGCATTAGTGTTGGGAAGGAAGAGGCGAGAGCTGGAAATGAGAGTCTGCAGGCATTGGGGAGGGAAGGGGCTACAGAGGGCTTTGCTCTATATGAAAGTTTGGTGTTGCAGGATGAAATCTGTAATTAAATAGGGTGAGCTACAAAATTCTTCAGTGACTTTGGCCCCGTTTTCACCTAAAATTGTTATTGCTGTCCTGATGCTTCGCAGGATAGTCAGGTGATTGGGTTGGAAAACAAAAAAAAAAGGCATCTCTGCTAATAAAAATCAAAAAGATTGTGTTTGAAAACAACAAAAAAGACATGTCTGATAATGAAAAATAAGAAGTGATCTCTGAAAACAAAAACTATGATATTTCCTCTAGTAAGAAAAGGAAAATGTCATGATGACAATAAAAAACCTGTCATACTTGTTAATAATGATTAAAAACTCACGTAGGT